>NW_026708811.1:232500-320000 GCF_902713425.1 Acipenser ruthenus
CAAGGCGACTTACAGAGACTAGGGTGTGTGAACTTTGCATCAGCTGCAGAGTCACTTACAATTACATCTCACCCGAAAGACGGAGCACAAGGAGGTTAAGTGACTTGCTCAGGGTCACACAGTGAGTCAGTGGCTAAGGTGGGATTTGAACCGGGGACCTCCTGGTTACAAGCCCTTTTCTTTAACCACTGGACCACACAGCCTCCAATGTAGCACTATTCTGACTCTAGTCAATTCTATTCTAACTATGGTCATTTAGCTCAATGGTGACTCTGGTCATGTAGCTCAATGGTGACTCTGGTCATGTAGCTCAATGGTGACTGGTCATGTAGCTCAATTTTGACTATGGTCAGTGCGGCAGTGTGGAGTAGTGGTTAGGTCTCGGGACTCTTGACTAGAAGGTCGTGGGTTCAATCCCAGGTGGGGGACATTGCTGCTGTACCCTTGAGCAAGGTACTTTACCTAGATTGCTCCAGTAAAAATCCAACTGTATAAATGGGTAATTGTATGTAGAAAAATAATATAATTGTATGTAAAAATAATGTGATATCTTGTAACAATTGTAAGTCGTCCTGGATAAGGGTGTCTGCTAAGAAATACAGTGGCTCTCAAAAGTATTCACCCCCCTTGGACTTTTCCACATTTCATTGTGTTACAACATGGAATCAAAATTGATTTAATTGGGAGTTTTTGCCACTGATCAACACAAGAAAAGTCCATAATGTCAAAGTGAAAAATAAAATCTACAACTTGTTCTAAATTAATTACAAATATAAAACAGAAAATAATTGATTGCATAAGTATTCACCCCCTTTGCTATGACACACCTAAATAAGCTCTGGTGCAACCAATTGTCTTTAGAAGTCACATAATTAGTTGAATGGAGTCCACCTGTGTGCAATTAAGGTGTTTCACATGATTTCAGGTTAAATACACCTGTCTCTGGGAGGTCCCACAGTTGGTTAGTACATTTCCTAACAAAAACTACATCATGAAGATGAAGGAACATTCAAAGCAAATCCGGAATAAGGTTCTTCAAAAGCACCAATCAGGGGTAGGATATAAGAACATTCCCAAGGCATTGAATATCCTCTCAGAGCACAGTAAAGTCCATTATTAAGAAATGGAGAGAATATGGCACAACTGTGAATCTGTCTAGAACAGGCCGTCCTCAAAAACGGAGTATCCGGGCGTATAGGGCACTAGTCAGGGAGGCCACCAAGAGGCCTATGGCAACTCTAAAGGAGTTACAGTGTTCCACGGCTGAGCTGGGAGACACTGTGCATATGGCAACAATAGCCCGGGTGCTTCACAAAACTGGCCTTTATGGGAGAGTGGCAAAAAGAAAGCCATTGTTGAAAAAAACTCGCATCAAATCTCGGCTAGAGTTTCCCAGAAGGCATGTGGGAGACTCTGAGACCAAGTGGAAGAAGATTCTATGGTCTGATGAGACCAAAATAGAGCTTTTTGGCCTCAACGCTAAGCGCTATGTTTGCCACTGATCAACACAAGAAAAGTCCATAATGTCAAAGTGAAAAATAAAATCTACAAATTGTTCTAAATTAATTACAAATATAAAACAGAAAATAATTGATTGCATAAGTATTCACCCCCTTTGCTATGACACACCTAAATAAGCTCTGGTGCAACCAATTGTCTTTAGAAGTCACATAATTAGTTGAATGGAGTCCACCTGTGTGCAATTAAGGTGTTTCACATGATTTCAGGTTAAATACACCTGTCTCTGGGAGGTCCCACAGTTGGTTAGTACATTTCCTAACAAAAACTACATGATGAAGATGAAGGAACATTCAAAGCAAATCCGGAATAAGGTTCTTCAAAAGCACCAATCAGGGGTAGGATATAAGAACATTTCCAAGGCATTGAATATCCTCTCAGAGCACAGTAAAGTCCATTATTAAGAAATGGAGAGAATATGGCACAACTGTGAATCTGTCTAGAACAGGCCGTCCTCAAAAACGGAGTATCCGGGCATATAGGGCACTAGTCAGGGAGGCCACCAAGAGGCCTATGGCAACTCTAAAGGAGTTACAGTGTTCCACGGCTGAGCTGGGAGACACTGTGCATATGGCAACAATAGCCCGGGTGCTTCACAAAACTGGCCTTTATGGGAGAGTGGCAAAAAGAAAGCCATTGTTGAAAAGAACTCGCATCAAATCTCGGCTAGAGTTTCCCAGAAGGCATGTGGGAGACTCTGAGACCAAGTGGAAGAAGATTCTATGGTCTGATGAGACCAAAATAGAGCTTTTTGGCCTCAACGCTAAGCGTTATGTTTGCCACTGATCAACACAAGAAAAGTCCATAATGTCAAAGTGAAAAATAAAATCTACAAATTGTTCTAAATTAATTACAAATATAAAACAGAAAATAATTGATTGCATAAGTATTCACCCCCTTTGCTATGACACACCTAAATAAGCTCTGGTGCAACCAGTTGTCTTTAGAAGTCACATAATTAGTTTAATGGAGTCCACCTGTGTGCAATTAAGGTGTTTCACATGATTTCAGGTTAAATACACCTGTCTCTGGGAGGTCCCACAGTTGGTTAGTACATTTCCTAACAAAAACTACATCATGAAGATGAAGGAACATTCAAAGCAAATCCGGAATAAGGTTCTTCAAAAGCACCAATCAGGGGTAGGATATAAGAACATTTCCAAGGCATTGAATATCCTCTCAGAGCACAGTAAAATCCATTATTAAGAAATGGAGAGAATATGGAACAACTGTGAATCTGTCTACAACAGGCCGTCCTCAAAAACGGAGTATCCGGGCGTATAGGGCACTAGTCAGGGAGGCCACCAAGAGGCCTATGGCAACTCTAAAGGATTTACAGTGTTCCACGGCTGAGCTGGGAGACACTGTGCATATGGCAACAATAGCCCGGGTGCTTCACAAAACTGGCCTTTATGGGAGAGTGGCAAAAAGAAAGCCATTGTTGAAAAAAACTCGCATCAAATCTCGGCTAGAGTTTCCCAGAAGGCATGTGGGAGACTCTGAGACCAAGTGGAAGAAGATTCTATGGTCTGATGAGACCAAAATAGAGCTTTTTGGCCTCAACGCTAAGCGCTATGTTTGCCACTGATCAACACAAGAAAAGTCCATAATGTCAAAGTGAAAAATAAAATCTACAAATTGTTCTAAATTAATTACAAATCTAAAACAGAAAATAATTGATTGCATAAGTATTCACCCCCTTTGCTATGACACACCTAAATAAGCTCTGGTGCAACCAATTGTCTTTAGAAGTCAGATAATTAGTTGAATGGAGTCCACCTGTGTGCAATTAAGGTGTTTCATATGATTTCAGGTTAAATACACCTGTCTCTGGGAGGTCCCACAGTTGGTTAGCACATTTCCTAACAAAAACTACATCATGAAGATGAAGGAACATTCAAAGCAAATCCGGAATAAGGTTCTTCAAAAGCACCAATCAGGGGTAGGATATAAGAACATTTCCAAGGCATTGAATATCCTCTCAGAGCACAGTAAAGTCCATTATTAAGAAATGGAGAGAATATGGCACAACTGTGAATCTGTCTAGAACAGGCCGTCCTCCAAAACGGAGTATCCGGGCGTATAGGGCACTAGTCAGGGAGGCCACCAAGAGGCCTATGGCAACTCTAAAGGAGTTACAGTGTTCCACGGCTGAGCTGGGAGACACTGTGCATATGGCAACAATAGCCCGGGTGCTTCACAAAACTGGCCTTTATGGGAGAGTGGCAAAAAGAAAGCCATTGTTGAAAAAAACTCGCATCAAATCTCGGCTAGAGTTTCCCAGAAGGCATGTGGGAGACTCTGAGACCAAGTGGAAGAAGATTCTATGGTCTGATGAGACCAAAATAGAGCTTTTTGGCCTCAACGCTAAGCGTTATGTTTGCCACTGATCAACACAAGAAAAGTCCATAATGTCAAAGTGAAAAATAAAATCTACAAATTGTTCTAAATTAATTACAAATATAAAACAGAAAATAATTGATTGCATAAGTATTCACCCCCTTTGCTATGACACACCTAAATAAGCTCTGGTGCAACCAGTTGTCTTTAGAAGTCACATAATTAGTTTAATGGAGTCCACCTGTGTGCAATTAAGGTGTTTCACATGATTTCAGGTTAAATACACCTGTCTCTGGGAGGTCCCACAGTTGGTTAGTACATTTCCTAACAAAAACTACATCATGAAGATGAAGGAACATTCAAAGCAAATCCGGAATAAGGTTCTTCAAAAGCACCAATCAGGGGTAGGATATAAGAACATTTCCAAGGCATTGAATATCCTCTCAGACCACAGTAAAGTCCATTATTAAGAAATGGAGAGAATATGGCACAACTGTGAATCTGTCTAGAACAGGCCGTCCTCAAAAACGGAGTATCCGGGCGTATAGGGCACTAGTCAGGGAGGCCACCAAGAGGCCTATGGCAACTCTAAAGGAGTTACAGCGTTCCACGGCTGAGCTGGGAGACACTGTGCATATGGCAACAATAGCCCGGGTGCTTCACAAAACTGGCCTTTCTGGGAAAGTGGCAAAAAGAAAGCCATTGTTGAAAAAAACTCGCATCAAATCTCGGCTAGAGTTTCCCAGAAGGCATGTGGGAGACTCTGAGACCAAGTGGAAGAAGATTCTATGGTCTGATGAGACCAAAATAGAGCTTTTTGGCCTCAACGCTAAGCGCTATGTTTGCCACTGATCAACACAAGAAAAGTCCATAATGTCAAAATGAAAAATAAAATCTACAAATTGTTCTAAATTAATTACAAATCTAAAACAGAAAATAATTGATTGCATAAGTATTCACCCCCTTTGCTATGACACACCTAAATAAGCTCTGGTGCAACCAATTGTCTTTAGAAGTCACATAATTAGTTGAATGGAGTCCACCTGTGTGCAATTAAGGTGTTTCACATGATTTCAGGTTAAATACACCTGTCTCTGGGAGGTCCCACAGTTGTTTAGTACATTTCCTAACAAAAACTACATCATGAAGATGAAGGAACATTCAAAGCAAATCCGGAATAAGGTTCTTCAAAAGCACCAATCAGGGGTAGGATATAAGAACATTTCCAAGGCATTGAATATCCTCTCAGAGCACAGTAAAATCCATTATTAAGAAATGGAGAGAATATGGAACAACTGTGAATCTGTCTACAACAGGCCGTCCTCAAAAACGGAGTATCCGGGCGTATAGGGCACTAGTCAGGGAGGCCACCAAGAGGCCTATGGCAACTCTAAAGGATTTACAGTGTTCCACGGCTGAGCTGGGAGACACTGTGCATATGGCAACAATAGCCCGGGTGCTTCACAAAACTGGCCTTTATGGGAGAGTGGCAAAAAGAAAGCCATTGTTGAAAAAAACTCGCATCAAATCTCGGCTAGAGTTTCCCAGAAGGCATGTGGGAGACTCTGAGACCAAGTGGAAGAAGATTCTATGGTCTGATGAGACCAAAATAGAGCTTTTTGGCCTCAACGCTAAGCGCTATGTTTGCCACTGATCAACACAAGAAAAGTCCATAATGTCAAAGTGAAAAATAAAATCTACAAATTGTTCTAAATTAATTACAAATCTAAAACAGAAAATAATTGATTGCATAAGTATTCACCCCCTTTGCTATGACACACCTAAATAAGCTCTGGTGCAACCAATTGTCTTTAGAAGTCAGATAATTAGTTGAATGGAGTCCACCTGTGTGCAATTAAGGTGTTTCATATGATTTCAGGTTAAATACACCTGTCTCTGGGAGGTCCCACAGTTGGTTAGCACATTTCCTAACAAAAACTACATCATGAAGATGAAGGAACATTCAAAGCAAATCCGGAATAAGGTTCTTCAAAAGCACCAATCAGGGGTAGGATATAAGAACATTTCCAAGGCATTGAATATCCTCTCAGAGCACAGTAAAGTCCATTATTAAGAAATGGAGAGAATATGGCACAACTGTGAATCTGTCTAGAACAGGCCGTCCTCCAAAACGGAGTATCCGGGCGTATAGGGCACTAGTCAGGGAGGCCACCAAGAGGCCTATGGCAACTCTAAAGGAGTTACAGTGTTCCACGGCTGAGCTGGGAGACACTGTGCATATGGCAACAATAGCCCGGGTGCTTCACAAAACTGGCCTTTATGGGAGAGTGGCAAAAAGAAAGCCATTGTTGAAAAAAACTCGCATCAAATCTCGGCTAGAGTTTCCCAGAAGGCATGTGGGAGACTCTGAGACCAAGTGGAAGAAGATTCTATGGTCTGATGAGACCAAAATAGAGCTTTTTGGCCTCAACGCTAAGCGCTATGTTTGCCACTGATCAACACAAGAAAAGTCCATAATGTCAAAGTGAAAAATAAAATCTACAAATTGTTCTAAATTAATTACAAATATAAAACAGAAAATAATTGATTGCATAAGTATTCACCCCCTTTGCTATGACACACCTAAATAAGCTCTGGTGCAGCCAATTGTCTTTAGAAGTCACATAATTAGTTGAATGGAGTCCACCTGTGTGCAATTAAGGTGTTTCACATGATTTCAGGTTAAATACACCTGTCTCTGGGAGGTCCCACAGTTGGTTAGTACATTTCCTAACAAAAACTACATCATGAAGATGAAGGAACATTCAAAGCAAATCCGGAATAAGGTTCTTCAAAAGCACCAATCAGGGGTAGGATATAAGAACATTTCCAAGGCATTGAATATCATCTCAGAGCACAGTAAAGTCCATTATTAAGAAATGGAGAGAATATGGCACAACTGTGAATCTGTCTAGAACAGGCCGTCCTCAAAAACGGAGTATCCGGGCGTATAGGGCACTAGTCAGGGAGGCTACCAAGAGGCCTATGGCAGCTCTAAAGGAGTTACAGTGTTCCACAGCTGAGCTGGGAGACACTGTGCATATGGCAACAATAGCCCGGGTGCTTCACAAAACTGGCCTTTATGGGAGAGTTGCAAAAAGAAAGCCATTGTTGAAAAAAACTCGCATCAAATCTCGGCTAGAGTTTCCCAGAAGGCATGTGGGAGACTCTGAGACCAAGTGGAAGAAGATTCTATGGTCTGATGAGACCAAAATAGATCTTTTTGGCCTCAACACTAAGCGCTATGTTTGCCACTGATCAACACAAGAAAAGTCCATAATGTCAAAGTGAAAAATAAAATCTACAAATTGTTCTAAATTAATTACAAATATAAAACAGAAAATAATTGATTGCATAAGTATTCACCCCCTTTGCTATGACACACCTAAATAAGCTCTGGTGCAACCAATTGTCTTTAGAAGTCACATAATTAGTTGAATGGAGTCCACCTGTGTGCAATTAAGGTGTTTCACATGATTTCAGGTTAAATACACCTGTCTCTGGGAGGTCCCACAGTTGGTTAGTACATTTCCTAACAAAAACTACATCATGAAGATGAAGGAACATTCAAAGCAAATCCGGAATAAGGTTCTTCAAAAGCACCAATCAGGGGTAGGATATAAGAACATTTCCAAGGCATTGAATATCCTCTCAGAGCACAGTAAAGTCCATTATTAAGAAATGGAGAGAATATGGCACAACTGTGAATCTGTCTAGAACAGGCCGTCCTCAAAAACGGAGTATCCGGGCGTATAGGGCACTAGTCAGGGAGGCCACCAAGAGGCCTATGGCAACTCTAAAGGAGTTACAGTGTTCCACGGCTGAGCTGGGAGACACTGTGCATATGGCAACAATAGCCCGGGTGCTTCACAAAACTGGCCTTTATGGGAGAGTGGCAAAAAGAAAGCCATTGTTGAAAAAAACTCGCATCAAATCTCGGCTAGAGTTTCCCAGAAGGCATGTGGGAGACTCTGAGACCAAGTGGAAGAAGATTCTATGGTCTGATGAGACCAAAATAGAGCTTTTTGGCCTCAACGCTAAGCGCTATGTTTGCCACTGATCAACACAAGAAAAGTCCATAATGTCAAAGTGAAAAATAAAATCTACAAATTGTTCTAAATTAATTACAAATATAAAACAGAAAATAATTGATTGCATAAGTATTCACCCCCTTTGCTATGACACACCAAAATAAGCTCTGGTGCAGCCAATTGTCTTTAGAAGTCACATAATTAGTTGAATGGAGTCCACCTGTGTGCAATTAAGGTGTTTCACATGATTTCAGGTTAAATACACCTGTCTCTGGGAGGTCCCACAGTTGGTTAGTACATTTCCTAACAAAAACTACATCATGAAGATGAAGGAACATTCAAAGCAAATCCGGAATAAGGTTCTTCAAAAGCACCAATCAGGGGTAGGATATAAGAACATTTCCAAGGCATTGAATATCATCTCAGAGCACAGTAAAGTCCATTATTAAGAAATGGAGAGAATATGGCACAACTGTGAATCTGTCTAGAACAGGCCGTCCTCAAAAACGGAGTATCCGGGCGTATAGGGCACTAGTCAGGGAGGCCACCAAGAGGCCTATGGCAGCTCTAAAGGAGTTACAGTGTTCCACAGCTGAGCTGGGAGACACTGTGCATATGGCAACAATAGCCCGGGTGCTTCACAAAACTGGCCTTTATGGGAGAGTTGCAAAAAGAAAGCCATTGTTGAAAAAAACTCGCATCAAATCTCGGCTAGAGTTTCCCAGAAGGCATGTGGGAGACTCTGAGACCAAGTGGAAGTCGATTCTATGGTCTGATGAGACCAAAATAGATCTTTTTGGCCTCAACACTAAGCGCTATGTTTGCCACTGATCAACACAAGAAAAGTCCATAATGTCAAAGTGAAAAATAAAATCTACAAATTGTTCTAAATTAATTACAAATATAAAACAGAAAATAATTGATTGCATAAGTATTCACCCCCTTTGCTATGACACACCTAAATAAGCTCTGGTGCAACCAATTGTCTTTAGAAGTCACATAATTAGTTGAATGGAGTCCACCTGTGTGCAATTAAGGTGTTTCACATGATTTCAGGTTAAATACACCTGTCTCTGGGAGGTCCCACAGTTGGTTAGTACATTTCCTAACAAAAACTACATCATGAAGATGAAGGAACATTCAAAGCAAATCCGGAATAAGGTTCTTCAAAAGCACCAATCAGGGGTAGGATATAAGAACATTTCCAAGGCATTGAATATCATCTCAGAGCACAGTAAAGTCCATTATTAAGAAATGGAGAGAATATGGCACAACTGTGAATCTGTCTAGAACAGGCCGTCCTCAAAAACGGAGTATCCGGGCGTATAGGGCACTAGTCAGGGAGGCCACCAAGAGGCCTATGGCAACTCTAAAGGAGTTACAGTGTTCCACAGCTGAGCTGGGAGACACTGTGCATATGGCAACAATAGCCCGGGTGCTTCACAAAACTGGCCTTTATGGGAGTATGGCAAAAAGAAAGCCATTGTTGAAAAAAACTCGCATCAAATCTCGGCTAGAGTTTCCCAGAAGGCATGTGGGAGACTCTGAGACCAAGTGGAAGAAGATTCTATGGTCTGATGAGACCAAAATAGAGCTTTTTGGCCTCAACGCTAAGCGCTATGTTTGCCACTGATCAACACAAGAAAAGTCCATAATGTCAAAGTGAAAAATAAAATCTACAAATTGTTCTAAATTAATTACAAATATAAAACAGAAAATAATTGATTGCATAAGTATTCACCCCCTTTGCTATGACACACCTAAATAAGCTCTGGTGCAACCAGTTGTCTTTAGAAGTCACATAATTAGTTGAATTGAGTCCACCTGTGTGCAATGAAGGTGTTTCACATGATTTCAGGTTAAATACACCTGTCTCTGGGAGGTCCCACAGTTGGTTAGTACATTTCCTAACAAAAACTACATCATGAAGATGAAGGAACATTCAAAGCAAATCCGGAATAAGGTTCTTCAAAAGCACCAATCAGGGGTAGGATATAAGAACATTTCCAAGGCATTGAATATCCTCTCACAGTACAGTAAAGTCCATTATTAAGCAACGGAGAGAATATGGCACAACTGTGAATCTGTCTAGAACAGGCCGTCCTCATAAACGGAGTATCCTGGCGTATAGGGCACTAGTCAGGGAGGCCACCAAGAGGCCTATGGCAACTCTAAAGGAGTTACAGTGTTCCACGGCTGAGCTGGGAGACACTGTGCATATGGCAATAATAGTCCGGGTGCTTCACAAAACTGGCCTTTATGGGAGAGTGGCAAAAAGAAAGCCATTGTTGAAAAAAACTTGCATCAAATCTCGGCTAGAGTTTCCCAGAAGGCATGTGGGAGACTCTGAGACCAAGTGGAAGAAGATTCTATGGTCTGATGAGACCAAAATAGAGCTTTTTGGCCTCAACGCTAAGCGCTATGTTTGCCACTGATCAACACAAGAAAAGTCCATAATGTCAAAGTGAAAAATAAAATCTACAAATTGTTCTAAATTAATTACAAATATAAAACAGAAAATAATTGATTGCATAAGTATTCACCCCCTTTGCTATGACACACCTAAATAAGCTCTGGTGCAACCAGTTGTCTTTAGAAGTCACATAATTAGTTGAATGGAGTCCACCTGTGTGCAATTAAGGTGTTTCACATGATTTCAGGTTAAATACACCTGTCTCTGGGAGGTCCCACAGTTGGTTAGTACATTTCCTAACAAAAACTACATCATGAAGATGAAGGAACATTCAAAGCAAATCCGGAATAAGGTTCTTCAAAAGCACCAATCAGGGGTAGGATATAAGAACATTTCCAAGGCATTGAATATCATCTCAGAGCACAGTAAAGTCCATTATTAAGAAATGGAGAGAATATGGCACAACTGTGAATCTGTCTAGAACAGGCCGTCCTCAAAAACGGAGTATCCGGGCGTATAGGGCACTAGTCAGGGAGGCCACCAAGAGGCCTATGGCAACTCTAAAGGAGTTACAGTGTTCCACGGCTGAGCTGGGAGACACTGTGCATATGGCAACAATAGCCCGGGTGCTTCACAAAACTGGCCTTTATGGGAGAGTGGCAAAAAGAAAGCCATTGTTGAAAAAAACTCGCATCAAATCTCGGCTAGAGTTTCCCAGAAGGCATGTGGGAGACTCTGAGACCAAGTGGAAGAAGATTCTATGGTCTGATGAGACCAAAATAGAGCTTTTTGGCCTCAACGCTAAGCGCTATGTTTGCCACTGATCAACACAAGAAAAGTCCATAATGTCAAAGTGAAAAATAAAATCTACAAATTGTTCTAAATTAATTACAAATATAAAACAGAAAATAATTGATTGCATAAGTATTCACCCCCTTTGCTATGACACACCTAAATAAGCTCTGGTGCAACCAATTGTCTTTAGAATTCACATAATTAGTTGAGTGGAGTCCACCTGTGTGCAATTAAGGTGTTTCACATGATTTCAGGTTAAATACACCTGTCTCTGGGAGGTCCCACAGTTGGTTAGTACATTTCCTAACAAAAACTACATCATGAAGATGAAGGAACATTCAAAGCAAATCCGGAATAAGGTTCTTCAAAAGCACCAATCAGGGGTAGGATATAAGAACATTTCCAAGGCATTGAATATCCTCTCAGAGCACAGTAAAGTCCATTATTAAGAAATGGAGAGAATATGGCACAACTGTGAATCTGTCTAGAACAGGCCGTCCTCAAAAACGGAGTATCTGGGCGTATAGGGCACTAGTCAGGGAGGCCACCAAGAGGCCTATGGCAACTCTAAAGGAGTTACAGTGTTCCACGGCTGAGCTGGGAGACACTGTGCATATGGCAACAATAGCCCGGGTGCTTCACAAAACTGGCCTTTATGGGAGAGTGGCAAAAAGAAAGCCATTGTTGAAAAAAACTCGCATCAAATCTCGGCTAGAGTTTCCCAGAAGGCATGTGGGAGACTCTGAGACCAAGTGGAAGAAGATTCTATGGTCTGATGAGACCAAAATAGAGCTTTTTGGCCTCAAAGCTAAGCGCTATGCTTGCCACTGATCAACACAAGAAAAGTCCATAATGTCAAAGTGAAAAATAAAATCTACAAATTGTTCTAAATTAATTACAAATATAAAACAGAAAATAATTGATTGCATAAGTATTCACCCCCTTTGCTATGACACACCTAAATAAGCTCTGGTGCAACCAATTGTCTTTAGAAGTCACATAATTAGTTGAGTGGAGTCCACCTGTGTGCAATTAAGGTGTTTCACATGATTTCAGGTTAAATACACCTGTCTCTGGGAGGTCCCACAGTTGGTTAGTACATTTCCTAACAAAAACTACATGATGAAGATGAAGGAACATTCAAAGCAAATCCGGAATAAGGTTCTTCAAAAGCACCAATCAGGGGTAGGATATAAGAACATTTCCAAGGCATTGAATATCATCTCAGAGCACAGTAAAGTCCATTATTAAGAAATGGAGAGAATATGGCACAACTGTGAATCTGTCTAGAACAGGCCGTCCTCAAAAACGGAGTATCTGGGCGTATAGGGCACTAGTCAGGGAGGCCACCAAGAGGCCTATGGCAACTCTAAAGGAGTTACAGTGTTCCACGGCTGAGCTGGGAGACACTGTGCATATGGCAACAATAGCCCGGGTGCTTCACAAAACTGGTCTTTATGGGAGAGTGGCAAAAAGAAAGCCATTGTTGAAAAAAACTCGCATCAAATCTCGGCTAGAGTTTCCCAGAAGGCATGTGGGAGACTCTGAGACCAAGTGGAAGAAGATTCTATGGTCTGATGAGACCAAAATAGAGCTTTTTGGCCTCAAAGCTAAGCGCTATGTTTGCCACTGATCAACACAAGAAAAGTCCATAATGTCAAAGTGAAAAATAAAATCTACAAATTGTTCTAAATTAATTACAAATATAAAACAGAAAATAATTGATTGCATAAGTATTCACCCCCTTTGCTATGACACACCTAAATAAGCTCTGGTGCAACCAATTGTCTTTAGAAGTCACATAATTAGTTGAGTGGAGTCCACCTGTGTGCAATTAAGGTGTTTCACATGATTTCAGGTTAAATACACCTGTCTCTGGGAGGTCCCACAGTTGGTTAGTACATTTCCTAACAAAAACTACACGATGAAGATGAAGGAACATTCAAAGCAAATCCGGAATAAGGTTCTTCAAAAGCACCAATCAGGGGTAGGATATAAGAACATTTCCAAGGCATTGAATATCCTCTCAGAGCACAGTAAAGTCCATTATTAAGAAATGGAGAGAATATGGCACAACTGTGAATCTGTCTAGAACAGGCCGTCCTCAAAAACGGAGTATCTGGGCGTATAGGGCACTAGTCAGGGAGGCCACCAAGAGGCCTATGGCAACTCTAAAGGAGTTACAGTGTTCCACGGCTGAGCTGGGAGACACTGTGCATATGGCAACAATAGCCCGGGTGCTTCACAAAACTGGCCTTTATGGGAGAGTGGCAAAAAGAAAGCCATTGTTGAAAAAAACTCGCATCAAATCTCGGCTAGAGTTTCCCAGAAGGCATGTGGGAGACTCTGAGACCAAGTGGAAGAAGATTCTATGGTCTGATGAGACCAAAATAGAGCTTTTTGGCCTCAAAGCTAAGCGCTATGCTTGCCACTGATCAACACAAGAAAAGTCCATAATGTCAAAGTGAAAAATAAAATCTACAAATTGTTCTAAATTAATTACAAATATAAAACAGAAAATAATTGATTGCATAAGTATTCACCCCCTTTGCTATGACACACCTAAATAAGCTCTGGTGCAACCAATTGTCTTTAGAAGTCACATAATTAGTTGAGTGGAGTCCACCTGTGTGCAATTAAGGTGTTTCACATGATTTCAGGTTAAATACACCTGTCTCTGGGAGGTCCCACAGTTGGTTAGTACATTTCCTAACAAAAACTACATGATGAAGATGAAGGAACATTCAAAGCAAATCCGGAATAAGGTTCTTCAAAAGCACCAATCAGGGGTAGGATATAAGAACATTTCCAAGGCATTGAATATCATCTCAGAGCACAGTAAAGTCCATTATTAAGAAATGGAGAGAATATGGCACAACTGTGAATCTGTCTAGAACAGGCCGTCCTCAAAAACGGAGTATCTGGGCGTATAGGGCACTAGTCAGGGAGGCCACCAAGAGGCCTATGGCAACTCTAAAGGAGTTACAGTGTTCCACGGCTGAGCTGGGAGACACTGTGCATATGGCAACAATAGCCCGGGTGCTTCACAAAACTGGTCTTTATGGGAGAGTGGCAAAAAGAAAGCCATTGTTGAAAAAAACTCGCATCAAATCTCGGCTAGAGTTTCCCAGAAGGCATGTGGGAGACTCTGAGACCAAGTGGAAGAAGATTCTATGGTCTGATGAGACCAAAATAGAGCTTTTTGGCCTCAAAGCTAAGCGCTATGTTTGCCACTGATCAACACAAGAAAAGTCCATAATGTCAAAGTGAAAAATAAAATCTACAAATTGTTCTAAATTAATTACAAATATAAAACAGAAAATAATTGATTGCATAAGTATTCACCCCCTTTGCTATGACACACCTAAATAAGCTCTGGTGCAACCAATTGTCTTTAGAAGTCACATAATTAGTTGAGTGGAGTCCACCTGTGTGCAATTAAGGTGTTTCACATGATTTCAGGTTAAATACACCTGTCTCTGGGAGGTCCCACAGTTGGTTAGTACATTTCCTAACAAAAACTACACGATGAAGATGAAGGAACATTCAAAGCAAATCCGGAATAAGGTTCTTCAAAAGCACCAATCAGGGGTAGGATATAAGAACATTTCCAAGGCATTGAATATCCTCTCAGAGCACAGTAAAGTCCATTATTAAGAAATGGAGAGAATATGGCACAACTGTGAATCTGTCTAGAACAGGCCGTCCTCAAAAACGGAGTATCTGGGCGTATAGGGCACTAGTCAGGGAGGCCACCAAGAGGCCTATGGCAACTCTAAAGGAGTTACAGTGTTCCACGGCTGAGCTGGGAGACACTGTGCATATGGCAACAATAGCCCGGGTGCTTCACAAAACTGGCCTTTATGGGAGAGTGGCAAAAAGAAAGCCATTGTTGAAAAAAACTCGCATCAAATCTCGGCTAGAGTTTCCCAGAAGGCATGTGGGAGACTCTGAGACCAAGTGGAAGAAGATTCTATGGTCTGATGAGACCAAAATAGAGCTTTTTGGCCTCAAAGCTAAGCGCTATGCTTGCCACTGATCAACACAAGAAAAGTCCATAATGTCAAAGTGAAAAATAAAATCTACAAATTGTTCTAAATTAATTACAAATATAAAACAGAAAATAATTGATTGCATAAGTATTCACCCCCTTTGCTATGACACACCTAAATAAGCTCTGGTGCAACCAATTGTCTTTAGAAGTCACATAATTAGTTGAGTGGAGTCCACCTGTGTGCAATTAAGGTGTTTCACATGATTTCAGGTTAAATACACCTGTCTCTGGGAGGTCCCACAGTTGGTTAGTACATTTCCTAACAAAAACTACATGATGAAGATGAAGGAACATTCAAAGCAAATCCGGAATAAGGTTCTTCCAAAGCACCAATCAGGGGTAGGATATAAGAACATTTCCAAGGCATTGAATATCATCTCAGAGCACAGTAAAGTCCATTATTAAGAAATGGAGAGAATATGGCACAACTGTGAATCTGTCTAGAACAGGCCGTCCTCAAAAACGGAGTATCTGGGCGTATAGGGCACTAGTCAGGGAGGCCACCAAGAGGCCTATGGCAACTCTAAAGGAGTTACAGTGTTCCACGGCTGAGCTGGGAGACACTGTGCATATGGCAACAATAGCCCGGGTGCTTCACAAAACTGGTCTTTATGGGAGAGTGGCAAAAAGAAAGCCATTGTTGAAAAAAACTCGCATCAAATCTCGGCTAGAGTTTCCCAGAAGGCATGTGGGAGACTCTGAGACCAAGTGGAAGAAGATTCTATGGTCTGATGAGACCAAAATAGAGCTTTTTGGCCTCAAAGCTAAGCGCTATGTTTGCCACTGATCAACACAAGAAAAGTCCATAATGTCAAAGTGAAAAATAAAATCTACAAATTGTTCTAAATTAATTACAAATATAAAACAGAAAATAATTGATTGCATAAGTATTCACCCCCTTTGCTATGACACACCTAAATAAGCTCTGGTGCAACCAATTGTCTTTAGAAGTCACATAATTAGTTGAGTGGAGTCCACCTGTGTGCAATTAAGGTGTTTCACATGATTTCAGGTTAAATACACCTGTCTCTGGGAGGTCCCACAGTTGGTTAGTACATTTCCTAACAAAAACTACACGATGAAGATGAAGGAACATTCAAAGCAAATCCGGAATAAGGTTCTTCAAAAGCACCAATCAGGGGTAGGATATAAGAACATTTCCAAGGCATTGAATATCATCTCAGAGCACAGTAAAGTCCATTATTAAGAAATGGAGAGAATATGGCACAACTGTGAATCTGTCTAGAACAGGCCGTCCTCAAAAACGGAGTATCCGGGCGTATAGGGCAATAGTCAGGGAGGCCACCAAGAGGCCTATGGCAACTCTAAAGGAGTTACAGTGTTCCACGGCTGAGCTGGGAGACACTGTGCATATGGCAACAATAGCCCGGGTGCTTCACAAAACTGGCCTTTATGGGAGAGTGGCAAAAAGAAAGCCATTGTTGAAAAAAACTCGCATCAAATCTCGGCTAGAGTTTCCCAGAAGGCATGTGGGAGACTCTGAGACCAAGTGGAAGAAGATTCTATGGTCTGATGAGACCAAAATAGAGCTTTTTGGCCTCAACGCTAAGCGCTATGTTTGCCACTGATCAACACAAGAAAAGTCCATAATGTCAAAGTGAAAAATAAAATCTACAAATTGTTCTAAATTAATTACAAATATAAAACAGAAAATAATTGATTGCATAAGTATTCACCCCCTTTGCTATGACACACCTAAATAAGCTCTGGTGCAACCAATTGTCTTTAGAATTCACATAATTAGTTGAGTGGAGTCCACCTGTGTGCAATTAAGGTGTTTCACATGATTTCAGGTTAAATACACCTGTCTCTGGGAGGTCCCACAGTTGGTTAGTACATTTCCTAACAAAAACTACATCATGAAGATGAAGGAACATTCAAAGCAAATCCGGAATAAGGTTCTTCAAAAGCACCAATCAGGGGTAGGATATAAGAACATTTCCAAGGCATTGAATATCATCTCAGAGCACAGTAAAGTCCATTATTAAGAAATGGAGAGAATATGGCACAACTGTGAATCTGTCTAGAACAGGCCGTCCTCAAAAACGGAGTATCCGGGCGTATAGGGCACTAGTCAGGGAGGCCACCAAGAGGCCTATGGCAACTCTAAAGGAGTTACAGTGTTCCACGGCTGAGCTGGGAGACACTGTGCATATGGCAACAATAGCCCGGGTGCTTCACAAAACTGGCCTTTATGGGAGAGTGGCAAAAAGAAAGCCATTGTTGAAAAAAACTCGCATCAAATCTCGGCTAGAGTTTCCCAGAAGGCATGTGGGAGACTCTGAGACCAAGTGGAAGAAGATTCTATGGTCTGATGAGACCAAAATAGAGCTTTTTGGCCTCAACGCTAAGCGCTATGTTTGCCACTGATCAACACAAGAAAAGTCCATAATGTCAAAGTGAAAAATAAAATCTACAAATTGTTCTAAATTAATTACAAATATAAAACAGAAAATAATTGATTGCATAAGTATTCACCCCCTTTGCTATGACACACCTAAATAAGCTCTGGTGCAACCAATTGTCTTTAGAATTCACATAATTAGTTGAGTGGAGTCCACCTGTGTGCAATTAAGGTGTTTCACATGATTTCAGGTTAAATACACCTGTCTCTGGGAGGTCCCACAGTTGGTTAGTACATTTCCTAACAAAAACTACATCATGAAGATGAAGGAACATTCAAAGCAAATCCGGAATAAGGTTCTTCAAAAGCACCAATCAGGGGTAGGATATAAGAACATTTCCAAGGCATTGAATATCCTCTCAGAGCACAGTAAAGTCCATTATTAAGAAATGGAGAGAATATGGCACAACTGTGAATCTGTCTAGAACAGGCCGTCCTCAAAAACGGAGTATCTGGGCGTATAGGGCACTAGTCAGGGAGGCCACCAAGAGGCCTATGGCAACTCTAAAGGAGTTACAGTGTTCCACGGCTGAGCTGGGAGACACTGTGCATATGGCAACAATAGCCCGGGTGCTTCACAAAACTGGCCTTTATGGGAGAGTGGCAAAAAGAAAGCCATTGTTGAAAAAAACTCGCATCAAATCTCGGCTAGAGTTTCCCAGAAGGCATGTGGGAGACTCTGAGACCAAGTGGAAGAAGATTCTATGGTCTGATGAGACCAAAATAGAGCTTTTTGGCCTCAAAGCTAAGCGCTATGCTTGCCACTGATCAACACAAGAAAAGTCCATAATGTCAAAGTGAAAAATAAAATCTACAAATTGTTCTAAATTAATTACAAATATAAAACAGAAAATAATTGATTGCATAAGTATTCACCCCCTTTGCTATGACACACCTAAATAAGCTCTGGTGCAACCAATTGTCTTTAGAAGTCACATAATTAGTTGAGTGGAGTCCACCTGTGTGCAATTAAGGTGTTTCACATGATTTCAGGTTAAATACACCTGTCTCTGGGAGGTCCCACAGTTGGTTAGTACATTTCCTAACAAAAACTACATGATGAAGATGAAGGAACATTCAAAGCAAATCCGGAATAAGGTTCTTCAAAAGCACCAATCAGGGGTAGGATATAAGAACATTTCCAAGGCATTGAATATCATCTCAGAGCACAGTAAAGTCCATTATTAAGAAATGGAGAGAATATGGCACAACTGTGAATCTGTCTAGAACAGGCCGTCCTCAAAAACGGAGTATCTGGGCGTATAGGGCACTAGTCAGGGAGGCCACCAAGAGGCCTATGGCAACTCTAAAGGAGTTACAGTGTTCCACGGCTGAGCTGGGAGACACTGTGCATATGGCAACAATAGCCCGGGTGCTTCACAAAACTGGTCTTTATGGGAGAGTGGCAAAAAGAAAGCCATTGTTGAAAAAAACTCGCATCAAATCTCGGCTAGAGTTTCCCAGAAGGCATGTGGGAGACTCTGAGACCAAGTGGAAGAAGATTCTATGGTCTGATGAGACCAAAATAGAGCTTTTTGGCCTCAAAGCTAAGCGCTATGTTTGCCACTGATCAACACAAGAAAAGTCCATAATGTCAAAGTGAAAAATAAAATCTACAAATTGTTCTAAATTAATTACAAATATAAAACAGAAAATAATTGATTGCATAAGTATTCACCCCCTTTGCTATGACACACCTAAATAAGCTCTGGTGCAACCAATTGTCTTTAGAAGTCACATAATTAGTTGAGTGGAGTCCACCTGTGTGCAATTAAGGTGTTTCACATGATTTCAGGTTAAATACACCTGTCTCTGGGAGGTCCCACAGTTGGTTAGTACATTTCCTAACAAAAACTACACGATGAAGATGAAGGAACATTCAAAGCAAATCCGGAATAAGGTTCTTCAAAAGCACCAATCAGGGGTAGGATATAAGAACATTTCCAAGGCATTGAATATCCTCTCAGAGCACAGTAAAGTCCATTATTAAGAAATGGAGAGAATATGGCACAACTGTGAATCTGTCTAGAACAGGCCGTCCTCAAAAACGGAGTATCTGGGCGTATAGGGCACTAGTCAGGGAGGCCACCAAGAGGCCTATGGCAACTCTAAAGGAGTTACAGTGTTCCACGGCTGAGCTGGGAGACACTGTGCATATGGCAACAATAGCCCGGGTGCTTCACAAAACTGGCCTTTATGGGAGAGTGGCAAAAAGAAAGCCATTGTTGAAAAAAACTCGCATCAAATCTCGGCTAGAGTTTCCCAGAAGGCATGTGGGAGACTCTGAGACCAAGTGGAAGAAGATTCTATGGTCTGATGAGACCAAAATAGAGCTTTTTGGCCTCAAAGCTAAGCGCTATGCTTGCCACTGATCAACACAAGAAAAGTCCATAATGTCAAAGTGAAAAATAAAATCTACAAATTGTTCTAAATTAATTACAAATATAAAACAGAAAATAATTGATTGCATAAGTATTCACCCCCTTTGCTATGACACACCTAAATAAGCTCTGGTGCAACCAATTGTCTTTAGAAGTCACATAATTAGTTGAGTGGAGTCCACCTGTGTGCAATTAAGGTGTTTCACATGATTTCAGGTTAAATACACCTGTCTCTGGGAGGTCCCACAGTTGGTTAGTACATTTCCTAACAAAAACTACATGATGAAGATGAAGGAACATTCAAAGCAAATCCGGAATAAGGTTCTTCAAAAGCACCAATCAGGGGTAGGATATAAGAACATTTCCAAGGCATTGAATATCATCTCAGAGCACAGTAAAGTCCATTATTAAGAAATGGAGAGAATATGGCACAACTGTGAATCTGTCTAGAACAGGCCGTCCTCAAAAACGGAGTATCTGGGCGTATAGGGCACTAGTCAGGGAGGCCACCAAGAGGCCTATGGCAACTCTAAAGGAGTTACAGTGTTCCACGGCTGAGCTGGGAGACACTGTGCATATGGCAACAATAGCCCGGGTGCTTCACAAAACTGGTCTTTATGGGAGAGTGGCAAAAAGAAAGCCATTGTTGAAAAAAACTCGCATCAAATCTCGGCTAGAGTTTCCCAGAAGGCATGTGGGAGACTCTGAGACCAAGTGGAAGAAGATTCTATGGTCTGATGAGACCAAAATAGAGCTTTTTGGCCTCAAAGCTAAGCGCTATGTTTGCCACTGATCAACACAAGAAAAGTCCATAATGTCAAAGTGAAAAATAAAATCTACAAATTGTTCTAAATTAATTACAAATATAAAACAGAAAATAATTGATTGCATAAGTATTCACCCCCTTTGCTATGACACACCTAAATAAGCTCTGGTGCAACCAATTGTCTTTAGAAGTCACATAATTAGTTGAGTGGAGTCCACCTGTGTGCAATTAAGGTGTTTCACATGATTTCAGGTTAAATACACCTGTCTCTGGGAGGTCCCACAGTTGGTTAGTACATTTCCTAACAAAAACTACACGATGAAGATGAAGGAACATTCAAAGCAAATCCGGAATAAGGTTCTTCAAAAGCACCAATCAGGGGTAGGATATAAGAACATTTCCAAGGCATTGAATATCCTCTCAGAGCACAGTAAAGTCCATTATTAAGAAATGGAGAGAATATGGCACAACTGTGAATCTGTCTAGAACAGGCCGTCCTCAAAAACGGAGTATCTGGGCGTATAGGGCACTAGTCAGGGAGGCCACCAAGAGGCCTATGGCAACTCTAAAGGAGTTACAGTGTTCCACGGCTGAGCTGGGAGACACTGTGCATATGGCAACAATAGCCCGGGTGCTTCACAAAACTGGCCTTTATGGGAGAGTGGCAAAAAGAAAGCCATTGTTGAAAAAAACTCGCATCAAATCTCGGCTAGAGTTTCCCAGAAGGCATGTGGGAGACTCTGAGACCAAGTGGAAGAAGATTCTATGGTCTGATGAGACCAAAATAGAGCTTTTTGGCCTCAAAGCTAAGCGCTATGCTTGCCACTGATCAACACAAGAAAAGTCCATAATGTCAAAGTGAAAAATAAAATCTACAAATTGTTCTAAATTAATTACAAATATAAAACAGAAAATAATTGATTGCATAAGTATTCACCCCCTTTGCTATGACACACCTAAATAAGCTCTGGTGCAACCAATTGTCTTTAGAAGTCACATAATTAGTTGAGTGGAGTCCACCTGTGTGCAATTAAGGTGTTTCACATGATTTCAGGTTAAATACACCTGTCTCTGGGAGGTCCCACAGTTGGTTAGTACATTTCCTAACAAAAACTACATGATGAAGATGAAGGAACATTCAAAGCAAATCCGGAATAAGGTTCTTCCAAAGCACCAATCAGGGGTAGGATATAAGAACATTTCCAAGGCATTGAATATCATCTCAGAGCACAGTAAAGTCCATTATTAAGAAATGGAGAGAATATGGCACAACTGTGAATCTGTCTAGAACAGGCCGTCCTCAAAAACGGAGTATCTGGGCGTATAGGGCACTAGTCAGGGAGGCCACCAAGAGGCCTATGGCAACTCTAAAGGAGTTACAGTGTTCCACGGCTGAGCTGGGAGACACTGTGCATATGGCAACAATAGCCCGGGTGCTTCACAAAACTGGTCTTTATGGGAGAGTGGCAAAAAGAAAGCCATTGTTGAAAAAAACTCGCATCAAATCTCGGCTAGAGTTTCCCAGAAGGCATGTGGGAGACTCTGAGACCAAGTGGAAGAAGATTCTATGGTCTGATGAGACCAAAATAGAGCTTTTTGGCCTCAAAGCTAAGCGCTATGTTTGCCACTGATCAACACAAGAAAAGTCCATAATGTCAAAGTGAAAAATAAAATCTACAAATTGTTCTAAATTAATTACAAATATAAAACAGAAAATAATTGATTGCATAAGTATTCACCCCCTTTGCTATGACACACCTAAATAAGCTCTGGTGCAACCAATTGTCTTTAGAAGTCACATAATTAGTTGAGTGGAGTCCACCTGTGTGCAATTAAGGTGTTTCACATGATTTCAGGTTAAATACACCTGTCTCTGGGAGGTCCCACAGTTGGTTAGTACATTTCCTAACAAAAACTACACGATGAAGATGAAGGAACATTCAAAGCAAATCCGGAATAAGGTTCTTCAAAAGCACCAATCAGGGGTAGGATATAAGAACATTTCCAAGGCATTGAATATCATCTCAGAGCACAGTAAAGTCCATTATTAAGAAATGGAGAGAATATGGCACAACTGTGAATCTGTCTAGAACAGGCCGTCCTCAAAAACGGAGTATCCGGGCGTATAGGGCAATAGTCAGGGAGGCCACCAAGAGGCCTATGGCAACTCTAAAGGAGTTACAGTGTTCCACGGCTGAGCTGGGAGACACTGTGCATATGGCAACAATAGCCCGGGTGCTTCACAAAACTGGCCTTTATGGGAGAGTGGCAAAAAGAAAGCCATTGTTGAAAAAAACTCGCATCAAATCTCGGCTAGAGTTTCCCAGAAGGCATGTGGGAGACTCTGAGACCAAGTGGAAGAAGATTCTATGGTCTGATGAGACCAAAATAGAGCTTTTTGGCCTCAACGCTAAGCGCTATGTTTGCCACTGATCAACACAAGAAAAGTCCATAATGTCAAAGTGAAAAATAAAATCTACAAATTGTTCTAAATTAATTACAAATATAAAACAGAAAATAATTGATTGCATAAGTATTCACCCCCTTTGCTATGACACACCTAAATAAGCTCTGGTGCAACCAATTGTCTTTAGAATTCACATAATTAGTTGAGTGGAGTCCACCTGTGTGCAATTAAGGTGTTTCACATGATTTCAGGTTAAATACACCTGTCTCTGGGAGGTCCCACAGTTGGTTAGTACATTTCCTAACAAAAACTACATCATGAAGATGAAGGAACATTCAAAGCAAATCCGGAATAAGGTTCTTCAAAAGCACCAATCAGGGGTAGGATATAAGAACATTTCCAAGGCATTGAATATCATCTCAGAGCACAGTAAAGTCCATTATTAAGAAATGGAGAGAATATGGCACAACTGTGAATCTGTCTAGAACAGGCCGTCCTCAAAAACGGAGTATCCGGGCGTATAGGGCACTAGTCAGGGAGGCCACCAAGAGGCCTATGGCAACTCTAAAGGAGTTACAGTGTTCCACGGCTGAGCTGGGAGACACTGTGCATATGGCAACAATAGCCCGGGTGCTTCACAAAACTGGCCTTTATGGGAGAGTGGCAAAAAGAAAGCCATTGTTGAAAAAAACTCGCATCAAATCTCGGCTAGAGTTTCCCAGAAGGCATGTGGGAGACTCTGAGACCAAGTGGAAGAAGATTCTATGGTCTGATGAGACCAAAATAGAGCTTTTTGGCCTCAACGCTAAGCGCTATGTTTGCCACTGATCAACACAAGAAAAGTCCATAATGTCAAAGTGAAAAATAAAATCTACAAATTGTTCTAAATTAATTACAAATATAAAACAGAAAATAATTGATTGCATAAGTATTCACCCCCTTTGCTATGACACACCTAAATAAGCTCTGGTGCAACCAATTGTCTTTAGAATTCACATAATTAGTTGAGTGGAGTCCACCTGTGTGCAATTAAGGTGTTTCACATGATTTCAGGTTAAATACACCTGTCTCTGGGAGGTCCCACAGTTGGTTAGTACATTTCCTAACAAAAACTACATCATGAAGATGAAGGAACATTCAAAGCAAATCCGGAATAAGGTTCTTCAAAAGCACCAATCAGGGGTAGGATATAAGAACATTTCCAAGGCATTGAATATCCTCTCAGAGCACAGTAAAGTCCATTATTAAGAAATGGAGAGAATATGGCACAACTGTGAATCTGTCTAGAACAGGCCGTCCTCAAAAACGGAGTATCTGGGCGTATAGGGCACTAGTCAGGGAGGCCACCAAGAGGCCTATGGCAACTCTAAAGGAGTTACAGTGTTCCACGGCTGAGCTGGGAGACACTGTGCATATGGCAACAATAGCCCGGGTGCTTCACAAAACTGGCCTTTATGGGAGAGTGGCAAAAAGAAAGCCATTGTTGAAAAAAACTCGCATCAAATCTCGGCTAGAGTTTCCCAGAAGGCATGTGGGAGACTCTGAGACCAAGTGGAAGAAGATTCTATGGTCTGATGAGACCAAAATAGAGCTTTTTGGCCTCAAAGCTAAGCGCTATGCTTGCCACTGATCAACACAAGAAAAGTCCATAATGTCAAAGTGAAAAATAAAATCTACAAATTGTTCTAAATTAATTACAAATATAAAACAGAAAATAATTGATTGCATAAGTATTCACCCCCTTTGCTATGACACACCTAAATAAGCTCTGGTGCAACCAATTGTCTTTAGAAGTCACATAATTAGTTGAGTGGAGTCCACCTGTGTGCAATTAAGGTGTTTCACATGATTTCAGGTTAAATACACCTGTCTCTGGGAGGTCCCACAGTTGGTTAGTACATTTCCTAACAAAAACTACATGATGAAGATGAAGGAACATTCAAAGCAAATCCGGAATAAGGTTCTTCAAAAGCACCAATCAGGGGTAGGATATAAGAACATTTCCAAGGCATTGAATATCATCTCAGAGCACAGTAAAGTCCATTATTAAGAAATGGAGAGAATATGGCACAACTGTGAATCTGTCTAGAACAGGCCGTCCTCAAAAACGGAGTATCTGGGCGTATAGGGCACTAGTCAGGGAGGCCACCAAGAGGCCTATGGCAACTCTAAAGGAGTTACAGTGTTCCACGGCTGAGCTGGGAGACACTGTGCATATGGCAACAATAGCCCGGGTGCTTCACAAAACTGGCCTTTCTGGGTAAGTGGCAAAAAGAAAGCCATTGTTGAAAAAAACTCGCATCAAATCTCGGCTAGAGTTTCCCAGAAGGCATGTGGGAGACTCTGAGACCAAGTGGAAGAAGATTCTATGGTCTGATGAGACCAAAATAGAGCTTTTTGGCCTCAAAGCTAAGCGCTATGTTTGCCACTGATCAACACAAGAAAAGTCCATAATGTCAAAGTGAAAAATAAAATCTACAAATTGTTCTAAATTAATTACAAATATAAAACAGAAAATAATTGATTGCATAAGTATTCACCCCCTTTGCTATGACACACCTAAATAAGCTCTGGTGCAACCAATTGTCTTTAGAAGTCACATAATTAGTTGAGTGGAGTCCACCTGTGTGCAATTAAGGTGTTTCACATGATTTCAGGTTAAATACACCTGTCTCTGGGAGGTCCCACAGTTGGTTAGTACATTTCCTAACAAAAACTACACGATGAAGATGAAGGAACATTCAAAGCAAATCCGGAATAAGGTTCTTCAAAAGCACCAATCAGGGGTAGGATATAAGAACATTTCCAAGGCATTGAATATCATCTCAGAGCACAGTAAAGTCCATTATTAAGAAATGGAGAGAATATGGCACAACTGTGAATCTGTCTAGAACAGGCCGTCCTCAAAAACGGAGTATCCGGGCGTATAGGGCAATAGTCAGGGAGGCCACCAAGAGGCCTATGGCAACTCTAAAGGAGTTACAGTGTTCCACGGCTGAGCTGGGAGACACTGTGCATATGGCAACAATAGCCCGGGTGCTTCACAAAACTGGCCTTTATGGGAGAGTGGCAAAAAGAAAGCCATTGTTGAAAAAAACTCGCATCAAATCTCGCCTAGAGTTTCCCAGAAGGCATGTGGGAGACTCTGAGACCAAGTGGAAGAAGATTCTATGGTCTGATGAGACCAAAATAGAGCTTTTTGGCCTCAACGCTAAGCGCTATGTTTGCCACTGATCAACACAAGAAAAGTCCATAATGTCAAAGTGAAAAATAAAATCTACAAATTGTTCTAAATTAATTACAAATATAAAACAGAAAATAATTGATTGCATAAGTATTCACCCCCTTTGCTATGACACACCTAAATAAGCTCTGGTGCAACCAATTGTCTTTAGAAGTCACATAATTAGTTGAATGGAGTCCACCTGTGTGCAATTAAGGTGTTTAACATGATTTCAGGTTAAATACACCTGTCTCTGGGAGGTCCCACAGTTGGTTGGTACATTTCCTAACAAAAACTACATGATGAAGATGAAGGAACATTCAAAGCAAATCCGGAATAAGGTTCTTCAAAAGCACCAATCAGGGGTAGGATATAAGAACATTTCCAAGGCATTGAATATCCTCTCAGACCACAGTAAAGTCCATTATTAAGAAATGGAGAGAAAATGGCAAAACTGTGAATCTGTCTAGAACAGGCCGTCCTCAAAAACGGAGTATCCGGGCGAGAAGTGCACTAGTCAGGGAGGCCACCAAGAGGCCTATGGCAACTCTAAAGGAGTTACAGTGTTCCACGGCTGAGCTGGGAGACACTGTGCATATGGCAACAATAGCCCGGGTGCTTCACAAAACTGGCCTTTCTGGGAAAGTGGCAAAAAGAAAGCCATTGTTGAAAAAAACTCGCATCAAATCTCGGCTAGAGTTTCCCAGAAGGCATGTGGGAGACTCTGAGACCAAGTGGAAGAAGATTCTATGGTCTGATGAGACCAAAATAGAGCTTTTTGCCCTCAACGCTAAGCGCTATGTTTCCCACTGATCAACACAAGAAAAGTCCATAATGTCAAAGTGAAAAATAAAATCTACAAATTGTTCTAAATTAATTACAAATATAAAACAGAAAATAATTGATTGCATAAGTATTCACCCCCTTTGCTATGACACACCTAAATAAGCTCTGGTGCAACCAGTTGTCTTTAGAAGTCACATAATTAGTTGAATGGAGTCCACCTGTGTGCAATTAAGGTGTTTCACATGATTTCAGGTTAAATACACCTGTCTCTGGGAGGTCCCACAGTTGGTTAGTACATTTCCTAACAAAAACTACATCATGAAGATGAAGGAACATTCAAAGCAAATCCGGAATAAGGTTCTTCAAAAGCACCAATCAGGGGTAGGATATAAGAACATTTCCAAGGCATTGAATATCATCTCAGAGCACAGTAAAGTCCATTATTAAGAAATGGAGAGAATATGGCACAACTGTGAATCTGTCTAGAACAGGCCGACCTCAAAAACTGAGTATCCGGGCGTATAGGGCACTAGTCAGGGAGGCCACCAAGAGGCCTATGGCAACTCTAAAGGAGTTACAGTGTTCCACGGCTGAGCTGGGAGACACTGTGCATATGGCAACAATAGCCCGGGAGCTTCACAAAACTGGCCTTTATGGGAGAGTGGCAAAAAGAAAGCCATTGTTGAAAAAAACTTGCATCAAATCTCGGCTAGAGTTTCCCAGAAGGCATGTGGGAGACTCTGAGACCAAGTGGAAGAAGATTCTATGGTCTGATGAGACCAAAATAGAGCTTTTTGGCCTCAACACTAAGCGCTATGTTTGCCACTGATCAACACAAGAAAAGTCCATAATGTCAAAGTGAAAAATAAAATCTACAAATTGTTCTAAATTAATTACAAATATAAAACAGAAAATAATTGATTGCATAAGTATTCACCCCCTTTGCTATGACACACCTAAATAAGCTCTGGTGCAACCAGTTGTCTTTAGAAGTCACATAATTAGTTGAATGGAGTCCACCTGTGTGCAATTAAGGTGTTTCACATGATTTCAGGTTAAATACACCTGTCTCTGGGAGGTCCCACAGTTGGTTAGTACATTTCCTAACAAAAACTACATCATGAAGATGAAGGAACATTCAAAGCAAATCCGGAATAAGGTTCTTCAAAAGCACCAATCAGGGGTAGGATATAAGAACATTTCCAAGGCATTGAATATCATCTCAGAGCACAGTAAAGTCCATTATTAAGAAATGGAGAGAATATGGCACAACTGTGAATCTGTCTAGAACAGGCCGTCCTCAAAAACGGAGTATCCGGGCGTATAGGGCAATAGTCAGGGAGGCCACCAAGAGGCCTATGGCAACTCTAAAGGAGTTACAGTGTTCCACGGCTGAGCTGGGAGACACTGTGCATATGGCAACAATAGCCCGGGTGCTTCACAAAACTGGCCTTTATGGGAGAGTGGCAAAAAGAAAGCCATTGTTGAAAAAAACTCGCATCAAATCTCGCCTAGAGTTTCCCAGAAGGCATGTGGGAGACTCTGAGACCAAGTGGAAGAAGATTCTATGGTCTGATGAGACCAAAATAGAGCTTTTTGGCCTCAACGCTAAGCGCTATGTTTGCCACTGATCAACACAAGAAAAGTCCATAATGTCAAAGTGAAAAATAAAATCTACAAATTGTTCTAAATTAATTACAAATATAAAACAGAAAATAATTGATTGCATAAGTATTCACCCCCTTTGCTATGACACACCTAAATAAGCTCTGGTGCAACCAGTTGTCTTTAGAAGTCACATAATTAGTTGAATGGAGTCCACCTGTGTGCAATTAAGGTGTTTCACATGATTTCAGGTTAAATACACCTGTCTCTGGGAGGTCCCACAGTTGGTTAGTACATTTCCTAACAAAAACTACATCATGAAGATGAAGGAACATTCAAAGCAAATCCGGAATAAGGTTCTTCAAAAGCACCAATCAGGGGTAGGATATAAGAACATTTCCAAGGCATTGAATATCCTCTCAGAGCACAGTAAAGTCCATTATTAAGAAATGGAGAGAATATGGCACAACTGTGAATCTGTCTAGAACAGGCCGTCCTCAAAAACGGAGTATCCGGGCGTATAGGGCACTAGTCAGGGAGGCCACCAAGAGGCCTATGGCAACTCTAAAGGAGTTACAGTGTTCCACGGCTGAGCTGGGAGACACTGTGCATATGGCAACAATAGCCCGGGTGCTTCACAAAACTGGTCTTTATGGGAGAGTGGCAAAAAGAAAGCCATTGTTGAAAAAAACTCGCATCAAATCACGGCT
This sequence comes from Acipenser ruthenus, assembly GCF_902713425.1. NCBI lineage: Eukaryota > Metazoa > Chordata > Actinopteri > Acipenseriformes > Acipenseridae > Acipenser > Acipenser ruthenus. The sequence goes on from NW_026708811.1 coordinate 261,955, forward strand.
AGAGTTTCCCAGAAGGCATGTGGGAGACTCTGAGACCAAGTGGAAGAAGATTCTATGGTCTGATGAGACCAAAATAGAGCTTTTTGGCCTCAACGCTAAGCGCTATGTTTGCCACTGATCAACACAAGAAAAGTCCATAATGTCAAAGTGAAAAATAAAATCTACAAATTGTTCTAAATTAATTACAAATATAAAACAGAAAATAATTGATTGCATAAGTATTCACCCCCTTTGCTATGACACACCTAAATAAGCTCTGGTGCAACCAGTTGTCTTTAGAAGTCACATAATTAGTTGAATGGAGTCCACCTGTGTGCAATTAAGGTGTTTCACATGATTTCAGGTTAAATACACCTGTCTCTGGGAGGTCCCACAGTTGGTTAGTACATTTCCTAACAAAAACTACATCATGAAGATGAAGGAACATTCAAAGCAAATCCGGAATAAGGTTCTTCAAAAGCACCAATCAGGGGTAGGATATAAGAACATTTCCAAGGCATTGAATATCATCTCAGAGCACAGTAAAGTCCATTATTAAGAAATGGAGAGAATATGGCACAACTGTGAATCTGTCTAGAACAGGCCGTCCTCAAAAACGGAGTATCCGGGCGTATAGGGCAATAGTCAGGGAGGCCACCAAGAGGCCTATGGCAACTCTAAAGGAGTTACAGTGTTCCACGGCTGAGCTGGGAGACACTGTGCATATGGCAACAATAGCCCGGGTGCTTCACAAAACTGGCCTTTATGGGAGAGTGGCAAAAAGAAAGCCATTGTTGAAAAAAACTCGCATCAAATCTCGGCTAGAGTTTCCCAGAAGGCATGTGGGAGACTCTGAGACCAAGTGGAAGAAGATTCTATGGTCTGATGAGACCAAAATAGAGCTTTTTGGCCTCAACGCTAAGCGCTATGTTTGCCACTGATCAACACAAGAAAAGTCCATAATGTCAAAGTGAAAAATAAAATCTACAAATTGTTCTAAATTAATTACAAATATAAAACAGAAAATAATTGATTGCATAAGTATTCACCCCCTTTGCTATGACACACCTAAATAAGCTCTGGTGCAACCAATTGTCTTTAGAAGTCACATAATTAGTTGAGTGGAGTCCACCTGTGTGCAATTAAGGTGTTTCACATGATTTCAGGTTAAATACACCTGTCTCTGGGAGGTCCCACAGTTGGTTAGTACATTTCCTAACAAAAACTACATCATGAAGATGAAGGAACATTCAAAGCAAATCCGGAATAAGGTTCTTCAAAAGCACCAATCAGGGGTAGGATATAAGAACATTTCCAAGGCATTGAATATCCTCTCAGAGCACAGTAAAGTCCATTATTAAGAAATGGAGAGAATATGGCACAACTGTGAATCTGTCTAGAACAGGCCGTCCTCAAAAACGGAGTATCTGGGCGTATAGGGCACTAGTCAGGGAGGCCACCAAGAGGCCTATGGCAACTCTAAAGGAGTTACAGTGTTCCACGGCTGAGCTGGGAGACACTGTGCATATGGCAACAATAGCCCGGGTGCTTCACAAAACTGGCCTTTATGGGAGAGTGGCAAAAAGAAAGCCATTGTTGAAAAAAACTCGCATCAAATCTCGGCTAGAGTTTCCCAGAAGGCATGTGGGAGACTCTGAGACCAAGTGGAAGAAGATTCTATGGTCTGATGAGACCAAAATAGAGCTTTTTGGCCTCAAAGCTAAGCGCTATGTTTGCCACTGATCAACACAAGAAAAGTCCATAATGTCAAAGTGAAAAATAAAATCTACAAATTGTTCTAAATTAATTACAAATATAAAACAGAAAATAATTGATTGCATAAGTATTCACCCCCTTTGCTATGACACACCTAAATAAGCTCTGGTGCAACCAATTGTCTTTAGAAGTCACATAATTAGTTGAGTGGAGTCCACCTGTGTGCAATTAAGGTGTTTCACATGATTTCAGGTTAAATACACCTGTCTCTGGGAGGTCCCACAGTTGGTTAGTACATTTCCTAACAAAAACTACATCATGAAGATGAAGGAACATTCAAAGCAAATCCGGAATAAGGTTCTTCAAAAGCACCAATCAGGGGTAGGATATAAGAACATTTCCAAGGCATTGAATATCCTCTCAGAGCACAGTAAAGTCCATTATTAAAAATTGGAGAGAATATGGCACAACTGTGAATCTGTCTAGAACAGGCCGTCCTCAAAAACGGAGTATCCGGGCGTATAGGGCACTAGTCAGGGAGGCCACCAAGAGGCCTATGGCAACTCTAAAGGAGTTACAGTGTTCCACGGCTGAGCTGGGAGACACTGTGCATATGGCAACAATAGCCCGGGTGCTTCACAAAACTGGCCTTTATGGGAGAGTGGCAAAAAGAAAGCCATTGTTGAAAAAAACTCGCATCAAATCTCGGCTAGAGTTTCCCAGAAGGCATGTGGGAGACTCTGAGACCAAGTGGAAGAAGATTCTATGGTCTGATGAGACCAAAATAGAGCTTTTTGGCCTCAAAGCTAAGCGCTATGTTTGCCACTGATCAACACAAGAAAAGTCCATAATGTCAAAGTGAAAAATAAAATCTACAAATTGTTCTAAATTAATTACAAATATAAAACAGAAAATAATTGATTGCATAAGTATTCACCCCCTTTGCTATGACACACCTAAATAAGCTCTGGTGCAACCAGTTGTCTTTAGAAGTCACATAATTATTTGAATGGAGTCCACCTGTGTGCAATTAAGGTGTTTCACATGATTTCAGGTTAAATACACCTGTCTCTGGGAGGTCCCACAGTTGGTTAGTACATTTCCTAACAAAAACTACATCATGAAGATGAAGGAACATTCAAAGCAAATCCGGAATAAGGTTCTTCAAAAGCACCAATCAGGGGTAGGATATAAGAACATTTCCAAGGCATTGAATATCTCTCAGAGCACAGCAAAGTCCATTATTAAAAATTGGAGAGAATATGGCACAACTGTGAATCTGTCTAGAACAGGCCGTCCTCAAAAACGGAGTATCCGGGCGTATAGGGCACTAGTCAGGGAGGCCACCAAGAGGCCTATGGCAACTCTGAAGGAGTTACAGTGTTCCACGGCTGAGCTGGGAGACACTGTGCATATGGCAACAATAGCCCGGGTGCTTCACAAAACTGGCCTTTATGGGAGAGTGGCAAAAAGAAAGCCATTGTTGAAAAAAACTCGCATCAAATCTCGGCTAGAGTTTCCCAGAAGGCATGTGGGAGACTCTGAGACCAAGTGGAAGAAGATTCTATGGTCTGATGAGACCAAAATAGAGCTTTTTGGCCTCAACGCTAAGCGCTATGTTTGCCACTGATCAACACAAGAAAAGTCCATAATGTCAAAGTGAAAAATAAAATCTACAAATTGTTCTAAATTAATTACAAATGTAAAACAGAAAATAATTGATTGCATAAGTATTCACCCCCTTTGCTATGACACACCTAAATAAGCTCTGGTGCAACCAATTGTCTTTAGAAGTCACATAATTAGTTGAGTGGAGTCCACCTGTGTGCAATTAAGGTGTTTCACATGATTTGAGGTAAATACACCTGTCTCTGGGAGGTCCCACAGTTGGTTAGTACATTTCCTAACAAAAACTACATCATGAAGATGAAGGAACATTCAAAGCAAATCCGGAATAAGGTTCTTCAAAAGCACCAATCAGGGGTAGGATATAAGAACATTTCCAAGGCATTGAATATCCTCTCAGAGCACAGTAAAGTCCATTATTAAGAAATGGAGAGAATATGGCACAACTGTGAATCTGTCTAGAACAGGCCGTCCTCAAAAACGGAGTATCCGGGCGTATAGGGCACTAGTCAGGGAGGCCACCAAGAGGCCTATGGCAACTCTGAAGGAGTTACAGTGTTCCACGGCTGAGCTGGGAGACACTGTGCATATGGCAACAATAGCCCGGGTGCTTCACAAAACTGGCCTTTATGGGAGAGTGGCAAAAAGAAAGCCATTGTTGAAAAAAACTCGCATCAAATCTCGGCTAGAGTTTCCCAGAAGGCATGTGGGAGACTCTGAGACCAAGTGGAAGAAGATTCTATGGTCTGATGAGACCAAAATAGAGCTTTTTGGCCTCAACGCTAAGCGCTATGTTTGCCACTGATCAACACAAGAAAAGTCCATAATGTCAAAGTGAAAAATAAAATCTACAAATTGTTCTAAATTAATTACAAATGTAAAACAGAAAATAATTGATTGCATAAGTATTCACCCCCTTTGCTATGACACACCTAAATAAGCTCTGGTGCAACCAATTGTCTTTAGAAGTCACATAATTAGTTGAGTGGAGTCCACCTGTGTGCAATTAAGGTGTTTCACATGATTTGAGGTAAATACACCTGTCTCTGGGAGGTCCCACAGTTGGTTAGTACATTTCCTAACAAAAACTACATCATGAAGATGAAGGAACATTCAAAGCAAATCCGGAATAAGGTTCTTCAAAAGCACCAATCAGGGGTAGGATATAAGAACATTTCCAAGGCATTGAATATCCTCTCAGAGCACAGTAAAGTCCATTATTAAGAAATGGAGAGAATATGGCACAACTGTGAATCTGTCTAGAACAGGCCGTCCTCAAAAACGGAGTATCCGGGCGTATAGGGCACTAGTCAGGGAGGCCACCAAGAGGCCTATGGCAACTCTGAAGGAGTTACAGTGTTCCACGGCTGAGCTGGGAGACACTGTGCATATGGCAACAATAGCCCGGGTGCTTCACAAAACTGGCCTTTATGGGAGAGTGGCAAAAAGAAAGCCATTGTTGAAAAATACTCGCATCAAATCTCGGCTAGAGTTTCCCAGAAGGCATGTGGGAGACTCTGAGACCAAGTGGAAGAAGATTCTATGGTCTGATGAGACCAAAATAGAGCTTTTTGGCCTCAACGCTAAGCGCTATGTTTGCCACTGATCAACACAAGAAAAGTCCATAATGTCAAAGTGAAAAATAAAATCTACAAATTGTTCTAAATTAATTACAAATATAAAACAGAAAATAATTGATTGCATAAGTATTCACCCCCTTTGCTATGACACACCTAAATAAGCTCTGGTGCAACCAGTTGTCTTTAGAAGTCACATAATTATTTGAATGGAGTCCACCTGTGTGCAATTAAGGTGTTTCACATGATTTCAGGTTAAATACACCTGTCTCTGGGAGGTCCCACAGTTGGTTAGTACATTTCCTAACAAAAACTACATCATGAAGATGAAGGAACATTCAAAGCAAATCCGGAATAAGGTTCTTCAAAAGCACCAATCAGGGGTAGGATATAAGAACATTTCCAAGGCATTGAATATCTCTCAGAGCACAGCAAAGTCCATTATTAAAAATTGGAGAGAATATGGCACAACTGTGAATCTGTCTAGAACAGGCCGTCCTCAAAAACGGAGTATCCGGGCGTATAGGGCACTAGTCAGGGAGGCCACCAAGAGGCCTATGGCAACTCTGAAGGAGTTACAGTGTTCCACGGCTGAGCTGGGAGACACTGTGCATATGGCAACAATAGCCCGGGTGCTTCACAAAACTGGCCTTTATGGGAGAGTGGCAAAAAGAAAGCCATTGTTGAAAAAAACTCGCATCAAATCTCGGCTAGAGTTTCCCAGAAGGCATGTGGGAGACTCTGAGACCAAGTGGAAGAAGATTCTATGGTCTGATGAGACCAAAATAGAGCTTTTTGGCCTCAACGCTAAGCGCTATGTTTGCCACTGATCAACACAAGAAAAGTCCATAATGTCAAAGTGAAAAATAAAATCTACAAATTGTTCTAAATTAATTACAAATATAAAACAGAAAATAATTGATTGCATAAGTATTCACCCCCTTTGCTATGACACACCTAAATAAGCTCTGGTGCAACCAATTGTCTTTAGAAGTCACATAATTAGTTGAGTGGAGTCCAGCTGTGTGCAATTAAGGTGTTTCACATGATTTCAGGTTAAATACACCTGTCTCTGGGAGGTCCCACAGTTGGTTAGTACATTTCCTAACAAAAACTACATCATGAAGATGAAGGAACATTCAAAGCAAATCCGGAATAAGGTTCTTCAAAAGCACCAATCAGGGGTAAGATATAAGAACATTTCCAAGGCATTGAATATCCTCTCAGAGCACAGTAAAGTCCATTATTAAGAAATGGAGAGAATATGGCACAACTGTGAATCTGTCTAGAACAGGCCGTCCTCAAAAACGGAGTATCCGGGCGTATAGGGCACTAGTCAGGGAGGCCACCAAGAGGCCTATGGCAACTCTAAAGGAGTTACAGTGTTCCACGGCTGAGCTGGGAGACACTGTGCATATGGCAACAATAGCCCGGGTGCTTCACAAAACTGGCCTTTATGGGAGAGTGGCAAAAAGAAAGCCATTGTTGAAAAAAACTCGCATCAAATCTCGGCTAGAGTTTCCCAGAAGGCATGTGGGAGACTCTGAGACCAAGTGGAAGAAGATTCTATGGTCTGATGAGACCAAAATAGAGCTTTTTGGCCTCAAAGCTAAGCGCTATGTTTGCCACTGATCAACACAAGAAAAGTCCATAATGTCAAAGTGAAAAATAAAATCTACAAATTGTTCTAAATTAATTACAAATATAAAACAGAAAATAATTGATTGCATAAGTATTCACCCCCTTTGCTATGACACACCTAAATAAGCTCTGGTGCAACCAGTTGTCTTTAGAAGTCACATAATTATTTGAATGGAGTCCACCTGTGTGCAATTAAGGTGTTTCACATGATTTCAGGTTAAATACACCTGTCTCTGGGAGGTCCCACAGTTGGTTAGTACATTTCCTAACAAAAACTACATCATGAAGATGAAGGAACATTCAAAGCAAATCCGGAATAAGGTTCTTCAAAAGCACCAATCAGGGGTAAGATATAAGAACATTTCCAAGGCATTGAATATCCTCTCAGAGCACAGTAAAGTCCATTATTAAGAAATGGAGAGAATATGGCACAACTGTGAATCTGTCTAGAACAGGCCGTCCTCAAAAACGGAGTATCCGGGCGTATAGGGCACTAGTCAGGGAGGCCACCAAGAGGCCTATGGCAACTCTAAAGGAGTTACAGTGTTCCACGGCTGAGCTGGGAGACACTGTGCATATGGCAACAATAGCCCGGGTGCTTCACAAAACTGGCCTTTATGGGAGAGTGGCAAAAAGAAAGCCATTGTTGAAAAAAACTCGCATCAAATCTCGGCTAGAGTTTCCCAGAAGGCATGTGGGAGACTCTGAGACCAAGTGGAAGAAGATTCTATGGTCTGATGAGACCAAAATAGAGCTTTTTGGCCTCAACGCTAAGCGCTATGTTTGCCACTGATCAACACAAGAAAAGTCCATAATGTCAAAGTGAAAAATAAAATCTTTAAATTGTTCTAAATTAATTACAAATATAAAACAGAAAATAATTGATTGCATAAGTATTCACCCCCTTTGCTATGACACACCTAAATAAGCTCTGGTGCAACCAATTGTCTTTAGAAGTCACATAATTAGTTGAATGGAGTCCACCTGTGTGCAATTAAGGTGTTTCACATGATTTCAGGTTAAATACACCTGTCTCTGGGAGGTCCCACAGTTGGTTAGTACATTTCCTAACAAAAACTACATGATGAAGATGAAGGAACATTCAAAGCAAATCCGGAATAAGGTTCTTCAAAAGCACCAATCAGGGGTAGGATATAAGAACATTTCCAAGGCATTGAATATCCTCTCAGAGCACAGTAAAGTCCATTATTAAGAAATGGAGAGAATATGGCACAACTGTGAATCTGTCTAGAACAGGCCGTCCTCAAAAACGGAGTATCCGGGCGTATAGGGCATTAGTCAGGGAGGCCACCAAGAGGCCTATGGCAACTCTAAAGGAGTTACAGTGTTCCACGGCTGAGCTGGGAGACACTGTGCATGTGGCAACAATAGCCCGGGTGCTTCACAAAACTGGCCTTTATGGGAGAGTGGCAAAAAGAAAGCCATTGCTGAAAAAAACTCGCATCAAATCTCAGCTAGAGTTTCCCAGAAGGCATGTGGGAGACTCTGAGACCAAGTGGAAGAAGATTCTATGGTCTGATGAGACCAAAATAGAGCTTTTTGGCCTCAACGCTAAGCGCTATGTTTGCCACTGATCAACACAAGAAAAGTCCATAATGTCAAAGTGAAAAATAAAGTCTACAAATTGTTCTAAATTAATTACAAATATAAAACAGAAAATAATTGATTGCATAAGTATTCACCCCCTTTGCTATGACACACCTAAATAAGCTCTGGTGCAACCAATTGTCTTTAGAAGTCACATAATTAGTTGAATGGAGTCCACCTGTGTGTAATTAAGGTGTTTCACATGATTTCAGGTTAAATACACCTGTCTCTGGGAGGTCCCACAGTTGGTTAGTACATTTCCTAACAAAAACTACATGATGAAGATGAAGGAACATTCAAAGCAAATCCGGAATAAGGTTCTTCAAAAGCACCAATCAGGGGTAGGATATAAGAACATTTCCAAGGCATTGAATATCCTCTCAGAGCACAGTAAAGTCCATTATTAAGAAATGGAGAGAATATGGCACAACTGTGAATCTGTCTAGAACAGGCCGTCCTCAAAAACGGAGTATCCGGGCGTATAGGGCACTAGTCAGGGAGGCCACCAAGAGGCCTATGGCAACTCTAAAGGAGTTACAGTGTTCCACGGCTGAGCTGGGAGACACTGTGCATATGGCAACAATAGCCCGGGTGCTTCACAAAACTGGCCTTTATGGGAGAGTGGCAAAAAGAAAGCCATTGTTGAAAAAAACTCGCATCAAATCTCGGCTAGAGTTTCCCAGAAGGCATGTGGGAGACTCTGAGACCAAGTGGAAGAAGATTCTATGGTCTGATGAGACCAAAATAGAGCTTTTTGGCCTCAACGCTAAGCGCTATGTTTGCCACTGATCAACACAAGAAAAGTCCATAATGTCAAAGTGAAAAATAAAATCTACAAATTGTTCTAAATTAATTACAAATATAAAACAGAAAATAATTGATTGCATAAGTATTCACCCCCTTTGCTATGACACACCTAAATAAGCTCTGGTGCAACCAATTGTCTTTAGAAGTCACATAATTAGTTGGATGGAGTCCACCTGTGTGCAATTAAGGTGTTTCACATGATTTCAGGTTAAATACACCTGTCTCTGGGAGGTCCCACAGTTGGTTAGTACATTTCCTAACAAAAACTACATCATGAAGATGAAGGAACATTCAAAGCAAATCCGGAATAAGGTTCTTCAAAAGCACCAATCAGGGGTAGGATATAAGAACATTTCCAAGGCATTGAATATCCTCTCAGAGCACAGTAAAGTCCATTATTAAGAAATGGAGAGAATATGGCACAACTGTTAATCTGTCTAGAACAGGCCGCCCTCAAAAACGGAGTATCCAGGCGTATAGGGAACTAGTCAGGGAGGCCACCAAGAGGCCTATGGCAACTCTAAAGGAGATACAGTGTTCCACGGCTGAGCTGGGAGACACTGTACATATGGCAACAATAGCCCGGGTGCTTCACAAAACTGGCCTTTATGGGAGAGTGGCAAAAAGAAAGCTATTGTTGAAAAAAACTCGCATCAAATCTCGGCTAGAGTTTCCCAGAAGGCATGTGGGAGACTCTGAGACCAAGTGGAAGAAGATTCTATGGTCTGATGAGACCAAAATAGAGCTTTTTGGCCTCAACGCTAAGCGCTGTTTGCCACTGATCAACACAAGAAAAGTCCATAATGTCAAAGTGAAAAATAAAATCTACAAATTGTTCTAAATTAATTACAAATATAAAACAGAAAATAATTGATTGCATAAGTATTCACCCCCTTTGCTATGACACACCAAAATAAGCTCTGGTGCAACCAATTGTCTTTAGAAGTCACATAATTAGTTGAATGGAGTCCACCTGTGTGCAATTAAGGTGTTTCACATGATTTCAGGTTAAATACACCTGTCTCTGGGAGGTCCCACAGTTGGTTAGTACATTTCCTAACAAAAACTACATCATGAAGATGAAGGAACATTCAAAGCAAATCCGGAATAATGTTCTTCAAAAGCACCAATCAGGGGTAGGATATAAGAACATTTCCAAGGCATTGAATATCCTCTCAGAGCACAGTAAAGTCCATTATTAAGAAATGGAGAGAATATGGCACAACTGTGAATCTGTCTAGAACAGGCCGTCCTCAAAAACGGAGTATCCGGGCATATAGGGCACTAGTCAGGGAGGCCACCAAGAGGCCTATGGCAACTCTAAAGGAGTTACAGTATTCCACGGCTGAGCTGGGAGACACTGTACATATGGCAACAATAGCCCGGGTGCTTCACAAAACTGGCCTTTATGGGAGAGTGGCAAAAAGAAAGCCATTGTTGAAAAAAACTCGCATCAAATCTCGGCTAGAGTTTCCCAGAAGGCATGTGGGAGACTCTGAGACCAAGTGGAAGAAGATTCTATGGTCTGATGAGACCAAAATAGAGCTTTTTGGCCTCAACGCTAAGCGCTATGTTTGCCACTGATCAACACAAGAAAAGTCCATAATGTCAAAGTGAAAAATAAAATCTACAAATTGTTCTAAATTAATTACAAATATAAAACAGAAAATAATTGATTGCATAAGTATTCACCCCCTTTGCTATGACACACCAAAATAAGCTCTGGTGCAACCAGTTGTCTTTAGAAGTCACATAATTAGTTGAATGGAGTCCTCCTATGTGCAATTAAGGTGTTTCACATGATTTCAGGTTAAATACACCTGTCTCTGGGAGGTCCCACAGTTGGTTAGTACATTTCCTAACAAAAACTACATCATGAAGATGAAGGAACATTCAAAGCAAATCCGGAATAAGGTTCTTCAAAAGCACCAATCAGGGGTAGGATATAAGAACATTTCCAAGGCATTGAATATCCTCTCAGAGCACAGTAAAGTCCATTATTAAGAAATGGAGAGAATATGGCACAACTGTGAATCTGTCTAGAACAGGCCGTCCTCAAAAACGGAGTATCCGGGCGTATAGGGCACTAGTCAGGGAGGCCACCAAGAGGCCTATGGCAACTCTAAAGGAGTTACAGTGTTCCACGGCTGAGCTGGGAGACACTGTGCATATGGCAACAATAGCCCGGGTGCTTCACAAAACTGGCCTTTATGGGAGAGTGGCAAAAAGAAAGCCATTGTTGAAAAAAACTCGCATCAAATCTCGGCTAGAGTTTCCCAGAAGGCATGTGGGAGACTCTGAGACCAAGTGGAAGAAGATTCTATGGTCTGATGAGACCAAAATAGAGCTTTTTGGCCTCAACTCTAAGCGCTATGTTTGCCACTGATCAACACAAGAAAAGTCCATAATGTCAAAGTGAAAAATAAAATCTACAAATTGTTCTAAATTAATTACAAATCTAAAACAGAAAATAATTGATTGCATAAGTATTCACCCCCTTTGCTATGACACACCTAAAGAAGCTCTGGTGCATCCAATTGTCTGTAGAAGTCACATAATTAGTTGAATGGAGTCCACCTGTGTGCAATTAAGGTGTTTCACATGATTTCAGGTTAAATACACCTGTCTCTGGGAGGTCCCACAGTTGGTTAGTACATTTCCTAACAAAAACTACATCATGAAGATGAAGGAACATTCAAAGCAAATCCGGAATAAGGTTCTTCAAAAGCACCAATCAGGGGTAGGATATAAGAACATTTCCAAGGCATTGAATATCCTCTCAGAGCACAGTAAAGTCCATTATTAAGAAATGGAGAGAATATGGCACAACTGTGAATCTGTCTAGAACAGGCCGTCCTCAAAAACGTAGTATCCGGGCGTATAGGGCACTAGTCAGGGAGGCCACCAAGAGGCCTATGGCAACTCTAAAGGAGTTACAGTGTTCCACGGCTGAGCTGGGAGACACTGTGCATACGCCAACAATAGCCCGGGTGCTTCACAAAACTGGCCTTTATGGGAGAGTGGCAAAAAGAAAAAAACTTGCATCATATCTCGGCTAGAGTTTCCCAGAAGGCATGTGGGAGACTCTGAGACCAAGTGGAAGAAGATTCTATGGTCTGATGAGACCAGAATAGAGCTTTTTGGCCTCAACGCTAAGCGCTATGTTTGGCGTAAGCCTAACACCGCACATCATCCTGAGAACACCATCGCTACCGTGAAGCATGGTGGTGGCAGCATCATGCTATGGGGATGCTTCTCTGCGTCAGGGCCTGGAAAGCTTGTGAAGATAGAGGGCAAAATGGATGCGGCAAAGTACAGAGAAATCCTGAAGGAAAACCTGCTGAAGTCTGCAAGAGACCTGGGACTTGGGAGAAGATTCATCTTCCAGCAGGACAATGACCCCAAACATACAGCCAAAGCCACACTGGAGTGGCTTAAAAACAAAAAGGTCAATGTCCTGGAGTGGCCCAGTCAAAGCCCGGACCTCAATCTAATTGAGAATATGTGGAAAGAGTAGAAAATTGCTGTTCACCAAAGGTCCCCATCCAACTTGACGGAGCTTGAGCAATTTTGCAAAGAAGAATGGGCAAAAATTGCAGTGTCCAGATGTGCAAAGCTGGTAGAGTCTTATCCAAATAGACTCATGGCTGTAATTGCTGCCAAAGGTGCCTGATTCCAACCATCAGATGGTGCAAGGGAGAACCGACCTTTGGTAAGTATACTAACTAGGCTACATGGCCCAAAAGTTTTAAGAATAGGGTCCTATATTTCAAACTACATTTATGTAGTAATAATATTCAAATAATGGGCTCTATTTACTAAAGTGTTTTAAGGAATGCTTCAGTATCAATACACATGTTTGGAGTTTAAATAATGCTTTAAAAATCTGAATAAGACCTAAAACAAAGTAGTCTCAATGGCTTTTATTACTTTAAACATTATTAAGTCAAAAAGGATTTAAAGTAATAGTCCTTAACAAAACATTCGAACATCAGAACACTCCTTAAAGATTAGTAAATAGGGACAATAATTCCAAATAGAGCTTCTAAAGCCTTCATACCTGACCATAAGTTTAAGTATAAAATAGACACCTACCACAGCCTGGCAACCTCAGTAAAACTGCATGCCTTTTCATGCGTTATTGCTTGCTTATACAAGCTTTTACAGAATTAAAATGTGATTGTTCTTACCAATAATCGCATCCACAATATCTGGATTAAGGGGTTGTTTTGCTTGTGAATCCTTATGTGCATTGGATTTGAATCCAGTCAGGGATTTATTGGCAAGTTCTTCAGCAGTGTGAAATACCCGTAATAGGTCTGCAGTTAGCTTCATTGTGTCTTTGTGACAACACATCTGTAGCTTCCTTTTTGATACTGACGCTTTTTCAGTCCGTTGTACCTTCTAAAATCATAAACAAAGGTGTGGGTAAGTGAAATAGTTATATAATATATACATATATCAAACTGCATGAAAATACCTCCTTTTTATCACTTTTACGCCATGGATACTGTGTACTTCAGTATTTTTGGAGACAAACCTCTCCATATAGTAACACCCTCTTGTTCGGGTTATACCTTAGTATTATGCTCCCTCGCCTTTGGTTCAGGGCATTACTAAGCCTGCAGACGGTCATCGGGTAGTAACCTAAATAACACAATTTTCCTACCTCATCTCTCTTTTCCCCCATTGTTGTATATTGGTGTTGGCATAGTTGGTGGTGGACAAATCCATTTTCAGTAATTCCACTCGTTCCAGTATATCTGGGAGTTCTAAAGTATATGTTGAAATGTTAGCTGTCTTTTGCTGTTTATTATTTTTATATTTTATTTTATTATTTGTAGTATTTATGACTAAATGCGTTATATTATATAGTTATGATTAGATTAGTCTGCACTTCACATTCTTAAAAATAAATATTAGGCCACATTAAAGTATTTCTATCATTGTCATGATAGTTGTTTTGGTCCCGGCATTTATCCCGCTTACACTTGGAAGGGGTTTCCTCCTTTTCATAATTAAGTATACACTTTGCTTTTTGTGAAACAGTCTGCCAGTCCCCTAAAAAATAGTTCATATTTAATCATATTTATACTGTGCCTACACTGGTTAAAATTCAACAGTGGGTCTTTATACACCTTGTAACGGAAACATGGTACCCCATAATGTTCTCGTACTAAGGTGAAAATAGCCTTGATTTGTATGTTACTATAGATATCAATAGTAATACGAAAATACCATACAAAGTAGTAATAACAGCTTTTAAAGTGAAGGTAGTGTTCTGAGAGAATTAGGTATAATTTTACCTCAGTAACTTAGAGTAAGAGTTATGATTATACAGCAGTATTGATTGTATGTTCACTGTTTAGTATGTAGGCTAGTTCATTAAAACAAAAAAAGTAAATGTCACAATATATATACAGTGCCTTGCATAAGTATTCACCCCCCTTGGACTTTTCCACATTTTGTAGTGTTACAACCTGGAATTAAAATGTATTTAATTGGGATTTTTACCATTTGATTTACACAACATACTTAACACTTTGAAGGTGCAAAATATTTTTTATTGTGACACATTTTTTGTTTTGTTTAATTAAACAAAAAAAAAGACATTTGTTGGTTGCATAAGTATTCACCCCCCTGAGTCAATACTTGGTAGAAGCACCTTTGGCTTTGGGTAAGTCTCTACCAGCTTTGCACATCTGAATCCTGCAAATTTTGCCCATTCTTCTTGGCAAAATTGCTCAAGCTCTGTCAAGTTGGATGGGGACCGTTGGTGAACAGCAATTTTCAAGTCTTGCCACAGATTCTCAATCGGATTGATGTCTGGGCTTTGACTGGGCCATTCTAAGACATTCAGGTTCTTGTTTTTAAACCACTCCAGTGTAGCTTTGGCTGTGTGTTTAGGGTCATTGTCCTGCTGGAAGGTGAACCTTCCCAGTCACTGGTCCTCTTGCAGACTGAAACAGGTTTTCCTCTAGAATTTCCCTGTATTTGGCTCCATCCATCTTGCCCTCAGTCCTGACCAGTTTCCCAGTCCCTGCCGATGAAAAGCATCCCCATAACATGTTATAACATGCTGCCACCACCATGCTTCACCGTGGGGATGGTATTCTCAGGGTGATGAGCAGTGTTGGCTTTGCGCCACACATAGCGTTTTGCGCTAAGGCCAAAAAGTTCAATTTTGGTCTCATTAGACCAGAGAACCCTTTTCCACATGTTTGCTGTGTCTCCCACATGCCTTTTGGCAAAATCCAAACGGGATTTGATATGGGTTTTTTCAGAAATGGCTTTCTTCTCGCCACTCTTCCATAAAGCCCAGCTTTGTGGAGCGCCCGGGTTATAGTTGTCCCATGGACGGTTTCTCCCATCTCAGCTGTGGATCTCTCCAGCTCCTTCAGAGTTACCATTGACCTCTTGGTTGCTTCTCTGACTTATGCCCTCCTTACCTGGTCACTGAATTTTGGTGGACGGCCTTCTCTAAGCAGAGTCGCGGTTGTGCCATATTCTTTCCATTTCTTAATAATGGATTTAACGGTGCTCCGGGGGATGTTCAAAGTTTGGGATATTTTTTTATAACCCAACCCTGATTGGTGCTTCTCCAGAACTTTATCCCAGAATTGTTTAGATAGCTCCTTGGTCTTCATGATGCTGTTTGTTTTGATATGCTCTTTAACAAACTGTGGCCTTCCAGAAACAGGTGTATTTAATCTGAGGTCATGTGACACTTTAATTGCACACAGGTGGACTCCATTCAACTAATTATGTGACTTCTGAAGGCAATTGGTTGCACCAGAGCTTATTTAGGGGTGTCACAGCAAAGGGGGTGAATACTTATGCAATCAAGACAGTTTTTTATTTGTAAATAATTTTGAAAAATATGTAGATTTTTTTTCCCCACTTTGACATTATGGACTATTTTGTGTAGATCAGTCACAAAAAATCCTAATTAAATCCATTTTAATTCCAGGTTGTAATATTACAAAATGTGGAAAAGTCCAAGGGGGGTGAATACTTATGCAAGGCACTGTATATATATATATATATATATATATATATATATATATATATATATATATATATATATATATATACTGTTTACTGTAAGCAAGGGTGTCCATCCCATACCTTCAGTTTCCTCAGCATTATTTAATCTTTTTAGTTGATTGACAAATTGATATAGAGCATTACACTTTGTCTTACCTATTGCCAGTACATAAGATGGACAGGTTAACCATTTTGGATTTTTCTTTTGAAGGTCCCCTTTTCCACTAGGTTTAAGTCCACCATCTCATAAACATTTTTGGTTTCAATTACATTATTTTTGTAACTACGTTCATCAAATTCTACAATCCACTCTTTCTTGCCAATTTCTATCGCATTCTCTTCAAAAAAAATCAAACAATGCAAATGACATTTTCTCCATCTCTTTACTGCTCCATGAAGTGGTATGTAATACTGTGGGAGCCACCTGTCAAACACAAACGGTCACTTTGCTGGTCTCGTGCAGGTACATTTGAAAAGTAGGGCGCGCGCCATGCAGGCAGTCAGCAGCACTTCTCTCTTTTGTTGACAGTTTACTCTCCGATAAGGTGACTTTTATTGAAATGGAGAGGGTGTCATAAACGTTTCTTACATCATGAAGCAGAAGAAGATATGCCTCGTATGACAAAAGTAAGGAGAGGGATAGAAATAAATGAATGTACTTATAGCCAGCCTGGCTGCTCAACGGAAAATGAGGAGGAACCAACTGAGACTTCCCTTAACACTGTCCTAACACCTGATCAAGTTTTCTTCCTCGGTGATGAAACAGGACTTCTTGAAAACCACGAGGAGAACTGTCCTGCCGAAAAATATAGGTTTTGGATATAATGTTACCGAGGGATAATTCTACTCTTATATTCGTTATTTGAAAGGAAGTGTAAAGGCAATTCGATATCCCATACATTGAGTTATATTATAGGACACTTAAAAAAAAAATGTGCTTCAGATGTTTACTTTATTTATGTATGGGTGAATCGGCTTTACAGAAGAGTGTAATTCAGTTTCCCTGGATCTCGCTCAGCTATTTCATAGCTCCAATACAAATTCACAAGGGAATGCCATTTAACCCTACGAGAGTATTAATTCTAAGGAGTAAATTAAAGCATGTCTTAATGATCCGGTTTTATAGATAAAAACTGTACATTTCAAATGGTTTTCGTGGTAGAAATATGTTTTAATATAACTCGCCCTGCGGCCTCGAACACCAGTTGCATGAGGATTCCCCTGAGATCAATGTGGCTATAAGCAATTATACTACTTTGAACTTGAAGTAGGCTGCTACATTGTAGACCTCTAACCAAAATAAACAAAGTTACAACTGTGTTGATATGAGGGAAGGGTATACGTCTGACTGTAGTTTGAACCACCCAAAAAATAGATTGCAAAAATGAGAATTCTGAATTTAAATAAATGTAAAATCTACTTTATTATACACTAAATTATTACTGTTTTACAGCTGTCCGATGAAGAGGTTTCCAATTCAGGTGAAGATGAAACGGAGTTTAATAGGGCTTCCTGCCTCTCCACCCAGTGTGAATTTGAAGTGGACTGTCAAAATGTAAGTAAAATTATATTAAGAAAAATACCTACAGACGTGCTCAAATTTGGTACCCCTCCACAAAAAACGAAGAATGCACAATTTTCTCTGAAATAACTTGAAACTGACAAAAGTAATTGGCATCCGCCATTGTTTATTCCATATTTAATAGAAATCAGACTTTGCTTTTGATTTTTTATTCAACATAATATTGTAAATAAGAAAACAAATGAAAATGGCATGGACAAAAATGATGGGACCGCTAACCTAGTATTTTGTTGCACAACCTTTAGAGGAAATCACTGCAATCAAACGTTTTCTGTAGCTCTCAATGAGACTTCTGCACCTGTTAACAGGTAGTTTGGCCCACTCTTCCTGAGCAAACTGCTCCAGCTGTCTCAGGTTTGATGGGTGCCTTCTCCAGACTGCAAGTTTCAGCTCTTTCCATAGATGTTCGATAGGATTCAGATCAGGACTCATAGATGGCCACTTCAGAATAGTCCAATGTTTTGTTCTTATCCATTCTTGGGTGCTTTTAGCTGTGTGTTTTGGGTCATTATCCTGTTGGAGGACCCATGACCTGCGACTGAGACAGAGCTTTCTGACACTGGGCAGTACGTTTCGCTCCAGAATGCCTTGATAGTCTTGAGATTTCATTGTGCCCTGCACAGATTCAAGGCAACCTGTGCCAGGCGCAGCAAAGCAGCCCCAAAACATAACCGAGCCTCCTCCATGTTTCACTATAGGTATGGTGTTCTTTTCTTTGAAAGCTTCATTTTTTCATCTGTGAACACAGAGCTGATGTGACTTGCCAAAAAGCTCCAGTTTTGACTCATCTGTCCAAAGGACATTCTCCCAGAAGGATTGTGGCTTGTCAATATGCATTTTAGCAAATTCCAGTCTGGCTTTTTTATGTTTTTCTTTCAAAAGTGGAGTCCTCCTGGGTCTTCTTCCATGGAGCCCACTTTCGCTCAAAAAGCGACGGATGGTGCGATCAGAAACTGACGTACCTTCACCTTGGAGTTCAGCTTGTATCTCTTTGGCAGTTATCCTTGGTTCTTTTTCTACCATTCGCACTATCCTTCTGTTCACTCTGGGGTCGATTTTCCTCTTGCGGCTGCGCCCAGGGAGGTTGGCTACAGTTCCATGGACCTTAAACTTCTTAATAATATTTGCAACTGTTGTCACAGGAACATCAAGCTGCTTGGAGATGGTCTTGTAGCCTTTACCTTTACCATGCTCGTCTATTATTTTCTTTCTGATCTCCTCAGACAACTCTCTCCTTTGCTTTCTCTGGTCCATGTTCAGTGTGGTGCACACAATGGTACCAAACAGCACAGTGACTACTTTTAAATAGGCTGAATGACTGATTACAAGATTGGAGACATGTGTGATACTAATTAAGGAAACTAATTAGTTTGAAATATCTCTATAATCCAATTATTTATTATCTTTTCTAAGGGGTACCAACAAATGTGTCCAGGCCATTTTAGAATATCTTTGTAGAATAAGCAATAATTCATCTCTTTTCACAGCTTCTTTGCTTTATTCTATGACATACCAAAGGCATGCAAGTATACATGATAAAATAGCTTTTAATTTCATCACTTTTCAGGAGGAATGAAGCATTATTTCAATGAGCTGTAAGGGTACCAACAAATTTGAGCACGTCTGTATATAATCTTTTAAATGTTATATAATCTTACCGTGTATACTGTATGCTTAACATCCAATCCCATAACATGTAATGACAATTATATGCACAACTGCATTACATTTACTTAATTTACATTTATTTAGAACTAACGAGTGTATATAGTTTGCTTTGACCAATTTCACAACCAATTTGCTAACAGCCTAGGCTTACAGCTCTGTCTATCCCTTGACACATTACATTGTTAAATTATTTTGCATAAATGAATGCGAGTACTTTATGTAAGCAATTTAAAATAGTTCATAAGCACAATAACACACATACAGAGACCACCGATGCCTTGGGTACATTATTTTAAAATGAACATGCAAGACCTAAGATGGCATTGCTTGTAGTGTTCAAGTATAATATTGTAGCGTTGAGCATGCTATGGGCAATGTTCTGCGGCGGTGACGGTGGAAAATAAAAGATCAGACCAGGCAGTGAGGTTAAAATGGAATAGCTCTTAACTTGAACCACACTAAATAGGGATACGTCTCCAATTCCCTATAACAGTCGTACTTGGAGTTTGAAGATTATTAATTATTACGGTTTACTGCAGCGGCGTTCGATCGATTTCTGTTCGATCGATCCCAAAACCCCACGTGAAGCTGCAACTTAACTAGCGGTCTTGAAGTGCATCATATGGTGGTTTCTTAAGAGCGTAGGCAGGTTTGAAACACATGAATTATTTAGCAAAATCAAGTGTGCAGATATATTTTTCGTTTGGTGAACTATTATGTTTTTGGTTTCTATGGTGTCACAATGCATTACCCAAACATTTCACGATTCCCTCAGACCGCTCGTGAACTCAAGTAGAAGTTCAAGAGCTAGTAGTTTCAATGATGTTTGGGAAACACTTACCTAAACGATGGTCTTACTACATTGGTTTGGTAAAGTAGCTATTGAGAAAAGCGAACCCGACTCAGAACACAGAACAGAACAGAACACAAACAGCGCACTCACGTCAACACTTGCAGACTGCACAGAAACAGCAGGCAAGATAACAGCGGGGAGAGAGAGACACACACAAAATACAATACAACCCTGGCGCCCACAACACTTAACACAGTACACACTGGACAAAAATTGTTTTCAAATTCCCCTGTCTAAATACACCCCCACAGTCCATCCATTCGCACCACCGCTACAGTATCTTACACTTTTGCAAATCCAGAATTAAACCATTTTTACGAATTTTATGAATTGTGATATATCCTGTTGTGTTTGTTTAAAGTTATGCATTCCAGATAACGTTTCTGATCAATGATAATACCATTTAAGATTTCCTGTAGGTTCTACTCTTCCTAACTGTATTTCCTCTCTTCTGTAGGATGAGTTTGACAATCACCCACTATATCCAGGAGCACCGCTCAGTAAAAATGAAAGTGACCTTTGCATTGAAACATCGACTGACAGATTCTGCTTTGGATAATCTTCTTGAACTTATGTCATGTCATGTTAAAGACTTTCCTAAAACAACCAAATACTATCTGTACAAAAAGTTCAATTGTGCAGACTTGTCATCTATGGTGCTGCATTTTTTTTGTAAAATATGCCAATCATACATCTGCCCTGAGAATGATAATGTAGATTCCTGTCCAGAATGTGGTGAGGGGTTTAATAAAGAATTAAACAAAAAGGCTGGTCACTTTTTCATCCAGCTCCCATTGAAAAAGCAGGAACTGCTTGAAAAAGAAGCCGTTTTAGATTCCATCCAGAAAAATGTCCACACTAGAAGCAGAGAGATAGGTGATGTCACATCTGGGAAACTGTACCAAAAAGTAAGGAATTCCACACAGTTTGGTCAGAATGGCATTTCTCTTCAGTGGAACAGTGATGGTGTTTAAGTATTTAAATCATCCAGAAGCAGTTTCTGGCCTATTCAGGTAATGGTGAATGAACTCCCATACAAGTTAAGAATCAACAATGTTCTGTTGTCATGTCTGTGGTTTGGCCCAGGAAAGCCCAGGATGGATAGCTACTTGAGTGTTTTTGTTAAAGAGTTAACTGATTTGCACAAAACAGGTGTAACAGTAATAATTCCAGGAGAAGGTCAGAAGGTTGTTAAAATACATACTTTAATTTGTTCAGCAGATTCGGTGGCTAGACCAGCCCTTCGTAACACAACCCTGTTTAATGGCAAGTATGGTTGTGACTTTTGTCTGCATCCTGGTCAGCATGTTCACAAGGGAAGAGAATTCACTAGAGTTCACCCCATTAAAGAAAAAGATCCACCTATAAGAACTCATGAACAGCACAAAGCAGATGCAATTGCTGCTTCTGAAAGTGGAAACCCAGTGAATGGTGTTAAAGGCTCTTCCCCGTTGTTGTTTTTACCTGTTTTGAATATGTCACGGTCTTTTGTATCTGAATACATGCACTGTGTTCTTCTTGGTGTAGTAAGGGGGATTTTACCTTTGAGATACATTCAACATTGGTTTTACTTGGTCTATTCAGTGAATAATCTTTTGACAGACTCAATTACTAGAGAAACTCTTAGAAAAGTAAGTGTGGTTCTTAAGGAGTTTGTAAACCAAACTGAGACTCTGTGTGGTAAAAGTCACTTGACCTTTAATGTCCATCTACTTCTGCATTTACCTAGAGGTGTTAGTGACTGGGGAGCTCTTTGGGCAACCTCTGCTTTCCCTTATGAAGGGTACAACAGGGTATTAAAAAGCCTTTTCTAGGGTACACAGAGCGTATCAAAACAAGTGTGTGAAATGTATACTGTGATAAAAAAGGTAAAAAAGCTACAAGCATACAAAGTGCCAGTGAACCTGTACATATTTTCTTAAAAAAACTTATTGGATCAACAAGAATTTCTACTTGGTCATCAAGTTAAAAAAGAAGTACTTGTGTATGACAGGTTTATTTACAATCATGTTTTGTATCGCACTAAAAACTATAACCATGTAATGAAAAGGTCTAACTTTACAGCTGAATTGCAAAATAGTCATGTTGTTGAACTAACCTCTCTTCTGCTAGTAAAGTGCAGAGATGGGCCATGCTCTGTTCATGGGAGAGAGATAGCTATATTGACTGTGAAGAAACTGGAAAAAAATTGCAGATTTTATATACAGTAGAGAGTTTAGCATATCCTCAAACTTTCTCATTGAAATTCACAAGAATGATAAAACAGAGGCTGTGTTTTTGGACCATTTGGAAAGGAAATGTGTTAGGATGTCAATTGATGAGAAGAGTTCTGTGAATTTCATGCCAAATGAAGTTGAAAGGGATTAGGTGTTTCATACTTTAAAATGAGCGTTTCAACAATTCTTCACAAATTAATCAATGTTAACCATGTTTTCATCAGAATGTACAAAACAATTTTCATACGAAATTATTATTACTAAATTATTAAAGAGTAAATAGATTCAAATTCCATTTTAATGTTGTTTTTTGTTTTACTTATTCCTAATCTTGTTATGAGGTTGGCAATCATTCGGAGTTCTTTGCTGCAATATTAAGTTTTATCATTTTTCTCCTATAGTTTTCTCTAAGTAGCTTTGAGCTAAATTACTGCTCTAGACTGCTAAGTGACTGTCCATTTTTTTATTTTCTGATTCCAAAAGTTCATATGATGCTTGCTATGACCTTTCAACTCTGTTGGCAGCATTACAGGACCTATTAGAATCAGGAAGCGCAACAGAAATTTTAGATGAACATGAAGCATTATCAAGCCTTATAACATGGACATGCAGACATGTTTGTCAGCGTGAGCAATACACAGTTAATGCCTGTGTCTTCCTGATGTTTTACATATCACAGACAGCTGTTTCTCACAGCTAGAGCACCACTTGGAAATTAAATACTGTGCAAGTAAAGAAGGAAGGCAGCTTGCAGGAAAATTAAAAAAAGAACACAAGTGACTGCAATTGTCCTGCCCTTTTCACAAATCACAAATTCACAGCCTAGCGATAAGGACGTGGTACAACTCTTTCTGTTTTGACATGTGTAACGTGCAGTGTTGTGTGGTATAGTGCCATTACGGATTCTGTCCCCTGTCGATGAGAAGAGAGGAGGTTAAGAGCTCTAAAACCATGTATGCAGACGAGCTCGGCTCTTTTTCATTGTGGTTTAGATGCTCACTTGGAGTGCGTAGGGTTGCCAGTTCACGCCCAGCCTCCACCCTGTTACACATGTATGAACAGGATAATATAGTATTGTTATTGTCAAAAAGAAAACGTATATGGTTAAAGTAAAGGAGTCTGTACATCTGTTGATTTATTTATATTTTTTAAAAATGTGCATATTTGTATATAATAATTTATTATATCTATTTAAAATTTTGTAGGACAATAAATTATGTCCATATTCATTATGGCTGCTGCTTTGTCTTTTTAAATATTAAGGGTTACTTGAAGTTATCTGCAGGCAACACTTGTGTTATTTACTATGATGTGCTTTTATTTTGTTTTAAAAAGTTTACACACCCCAGCTATATCAGAAATATTTTAAAACAGAATAAAATAAAACAAAAACAGCTCTGCTTAAATTTATTATACATTATTTTGTTCCTACTAATGTGCTATTTTCAGTATCTGGTAATTAAATAAATAGGTTTATTAAAAGTTAAGTATTTTGCTTTATTCAATCTATAAACCTAGTATATACTGTAAAAGTCATTCTTACATTTTCAGTCCTAAACAGAGTCATAGTATTATTCTTTTGCATACTATAGGAGGAGTCCTATTGAGGTACTATAGGGAGACCCTTTTGAGTACTATAGGAGGATACTTTTTTTTAAAGAATCCTACAGGATTCCTTTAAAACCCTTTTAGTCCTATAGAGAGTCCTATAGTACTACTATAGGATTCTATGGGACATTTCCGTAAGGGTGACTATGGTCATGTAACTCAATTCTGACCCTGGTCAAGTAGCACTATTCTGACTCTGGTCATATGACAAATGACTGCTTCCTAACGCAATTTGTCAAGGCACCGACGAGACGGGAAGCATGCCTTGATTTAGTCTTTTCAAATAACGAAGACAGAATAACTAAAACAGAGGTCAGAGAGCCATTGGCAAACTCAGACCACAACATGGTTTCATTTGAAGTGATTTTCAAAACCCAAAAAGTAATGACTAAAGCTAAGGTTTACAATTTTAGAAAAGCAAACTATGAAGGTATGAAACAGAGACTAACAGAAGTAGATTGGAGTAAAATAGAGAAAACATCCACAGAAAAGGATGGCTGTTTTTTAAAAATGTAGTACTAGAGGTGCAAAACAATTACATCCCAAAAGTAGACAAATCTAAATCTAAAACAAAATGGCCAAAATGGTTTAATAGATCAATTAAAAAAAAAAAAATATTCAGCTGAAAAAAGGCACTTTACAGAGCGTTTAAAAG
The DNA here is from genome assembly GCF_902713425.1 of Acipenser ruthenus. NCBI lineage: Eukaryota > Metazoa > Chordata > Actinopteri > Acipenseriformes > Acipenseridae > Acipenser > Acipenser ruthenus. The sequence continues at coordinate 286,538 of NW_026708811.1, forward strand.
GGACCAAAAACAAAGTACACATAAAGAGTACTTGGAACTGCAAACATAAGTCAAAAAGGAAGTTAGAAAGGCCAAGAGAGAGAGAGAGAGAGAGAGAGAAATGAACATTGCTAAGGGGGCTAACACCAATTCCAAAATGTTTTTCCAATATATTAAAAGCAAGAGAATCTTCAAAAGAGGAGGTTAAATGTCTAAGAGACACAAATGGCAAAATCATAGACAAAAAAATAGCGAATATATTAAATGATTACTTTTCACAAGTTTTTACAAAGGAGGATACGGACAACATGCCCCACATGCCCCACATGTTGACCTGTTCCTATCCAGTTTTAAATAACTTTAGCATAACAGAGGCAGAAGTGTTAAAGGGACTAGGAGCTCTTAAAATAAACAAATCCCCTGGGCCGGATGAGATCCTCCCAATAGTACTCAAAGAAATGAAAGAAGTTATTTACAAACCGCTAATCAAGATCATGCAACAGTCTCTTGACACAGGGGTTGTACCGACAGACTGGAAAATTGCAAACGTAATACCGATCCACAAAAAGGGAGACAAAACTGAACCAGGTAACTACAGGCCAATAAGCCTGACTTCTATTATATGTAAACTTATGGAAACTATAATAAGATCCAAAATGGAAAATTACCTATATGGTAACAATATCCTGCGAAACAGTCAGCATGGTTTTAGGAAAGGGAGATCGTGTCTAACTAACCTGCTTGATTTTTTGAGGATGCAACATCGACAATGGATAATTGCAAAGCATATGACATGGTTTATTTAGATTTCCAGAAAGCTTTATAAATAAAGCAAGCATTGCTATTATAAAAAGATACCCTTTCTACTTCAACAGACGCATACTGCAGCGAAAACAAAAACGGAAGTACTTTGGAAACACACTGATGACGTCTCCCTACACGTCTCTTCTTACAGAAAGAGGTGGCAGGGCAGCTTTGTGATTAAGGGAAGAAAAGAAAGCATTACCTCACACAAAAATACCGGAGTAAGGAGCCACTTTGCTGTAATTACACCACCATACTTTAGAAAGGGACTCAGCTGTGTAGGGTTTCATTCTGTAGTTTAGTTTTGGACTTTGTTGTGATCTGTATTTCATTTACTTGCACTTATCTGCTCCCTATTGCACTTAACCTAATCTGAAGTATTTTGTATTTCACATGCGCTCGTAGCTAACCCGGATATAACGATCAACACTGTTCTCCGCTCTGGAGCTGCCCCGATATCAAATCTTACTGGGTTTTGTAATCGCTCTTATTAGGACTGAAATCATTGTATTTTGTAGCTTTGCTCTTAATTGTACTGTAATTCTGGATATGCATTTTTTTGTATACAACTGTAAGGTCGCCCTGGGTAAGGGCGTGTGATAAGAAATAAATAAATAAATAAATAATAATAATAATTTAACCTTTGTTTTTATATGCGTGCGTCTCATGTGCTTCACAAAATTATAACTATATAAATAAAATGTATTATTATTATTGTTAGTAAAAAAAAAAAATATTAAATGTTAACTCCCCTTTTTTTTGGTTAATAACTTCTGTACATTGAGTTGCTGTAGTTTGAGGAGACTTGATGGGATCCGGCTCTCAGCGTGCTGAAACATACTTCATAATAAACACGGCACTTGTCTCTGTTTTAAGCCTGCGAGGCTGGGTTTTGTATTATGTGGTGTGGGCTCGGTGCTCTGTATTTTGAAACGGCTTTCAGAAGCAGACAGTAGCATATACAGGTGTTTAGGTGTGTTATGGTTCCTGGGCTTTTCAGTTACTGTGCCCCGCATCTAAGGAATTCTCTTGCTCGGAATATTCGGGAAGCAGGTGCAATAACTTCTAGTTTAAGACTTTATTTAAAACCTGACTTTCAGTCCATAGCTTTGATTAGATTATCCAATCTTTGTGTTGTTAAGCACTCAGGCGCTATGGACGTGTAAAATTGTACCGCATAGAAACACTGGCAGCTATAGCTCTGGTTACAGTAATACTTACCGGGGTCTCCTATCTGTACCGACGTATCACTATCGGTATCACTTCAACTTATAGAGTCAGCCATCTTGCGTAAACACAGAAAACACTGACGTTACACTGTACACCCAAGAACGTGTGACGCGTTTAATATCTGAACGGCACGTGTGTATACATGTATAATAGAAACGTTCTATTCCTAAACAGCAGTGTTTATACGTCATCAGGTGTTGACGTTTAGTCATTTGGAACTCTAAATAACGCTCAACGTTATGTGTTTTTAATCTGTGCTTTTTTTTTGGATAAGTTGAATGTTTATATTTTAAACACCAGCCCTGTTATAAACCTGTACGAATGTTTAAAAAATGTTTTACAAATCATAAACGCGTCCATGAGTTTACAAAACAAACTAAATCCTAAACACATTTAGAATTATAAACACAGTGACGTGTTTGAAAAGCGTGACAAATACGTGTTTTAAAGTTAAACACTCGGTCTTACTGCGTACGATATTCGACTGCAACATTATTTTTGTTATTGTTTAGGCTCGATAGGTATTTAAAAAATTAGGTTAACATGTATATTTACAAAATTAATAACAAATGTAAAATGGGGCTCCCGAGTGGCGCATCCAGTAAAGGCGCTCCACGTGGAGTGCAGGATGCGCTCTATAGTCTGGACGTCGCGAGTTCAAGTCCAGCTTATTCCTTTGCCGACGGAGGACAGGAGCTTCCAGGGGGCGGCGCTCAATTGGCCACGCGCCGCCCGAGGGGAGGGAGGGCTAGGTTGGCCAGGGTGTCCTCGGCTCACCGCGCACCAGCGACCCCTGTAGTCTGGCTGGGCGCCTGCGGGCTTGCCTGTAAGCTGCCCGAGAGCTGCGTTGTCCACCAACGTTGTAGCTCTTGGGTGGCTACATGGTGAGTCCGCAGTGTGAAAAAAAGCAGTCGGCTTTTATATATATAGTGTTTTAAATTATTATGTTTTGTTTTACTATTAGTTTTACTTGTTTAGTTGTAGTTTATATAGTTTTTAGCGAAAGCTAAACATGGCAACGTACGTGGTCTTTCTATAATGAGCAACGGGAGTGAAGTTGGTTCGGAGGATTTCGATACCAGCAACAGTGATGCTGACTTATCACTCAGTGATTATGATGAAGAGGATGTGGAGCCAAGAACAATACAAACTGTACGAACAGAAGAGCATGCAGTTACTTTACAGGTAAGCCAGCTGCAAACGGGAAGCTGTTTGGTTTGAAATGGCAGTGCTGTGACTAAATACTATCAAAACACAGCACTGGGTACAGGCAATGCGGCAGCCAGATCCATCACAATGCCTGTGCAAAGTAGCTGTGTACAAGCATTTGTGACTATCCCTCCAACACAAGCGAAGCAGACACTGTAAAAAAGGTACAGGGTCTGCTATGAAAATTAAAACAAAAGAAAAGACAAAAGAAAAGAAAAATGTGCAGTGGTTGCGAAGGCAATCCCGGGTTCTGTTGTATTGAACATTTCAATAAATGGCACAGAGCAAGTCAAAACTGGCACACGTTTTGAAGTTGTATTTATTTGATAATTACTGTTTACTGATTATTATTGTTATTAGCAGCTTTTTTGTTTTCATTGTTAAAAAAAAACAAAAAACGTTTTTATCTCTATATTGAATATGGGTATGTAGTACACAGCAGCATAAAGGGTTAATGAAAAACACAGTTTAAGTCATTTATTTGTGTTTTATTCATCATATGTTAACATTTTATAGCAACTACAGATTTGAAAACATTATTATTATTATTATTATTATTATTATTTTCAAAATCTGGTACCTGGGAAGGGGTTTCATTTTTACATCTGGAGTTGAAGTGGTTAATAATAAATGAAAATACTTACTGTTAAAAGGCTAGCAAGTTGGTTAAACTCTCCTGGTAGCATTAAGCTTGCTGTGCAGTATTGCTTGAATAGTGTACGAGTGTTTGCCTTCAATTGTTTGTATAAAGTTATTTAAAGATTTTGTTTTCCTAAGCTTTATTGACAAAACCCAGAAGTGTGTGTGGGGTGGCGCAGTTGTTGACATTCGTGTGAGCTGTTTTTAATCAAACTGTCAGATTGTAATCTGTCTGCATCCATCCGTTGTTGATATTAAGAGTTATTTCTTCACCACTTCCAAACCCAAATATTACACTACGAATTGTGTTTTGTTTGCTGTCACTGAAAGCAGATCAGCGCTCAGCCTTTGCTGGGAACACGTGACGTGGGTGTAAAAAAAGTCACGTGATAGAGGGATACTACAGTATAGTTTTATGTCGTAGAGATTGGCTATCCAATGTGTCACTCATTCTGGAGCTGTGTATAGCAATTGCGAAATGATGCGGCAGGGGCGGGGCTTTACTTCAAACAGATATCGCGTGGTTTGACTGTGGCGCTGAACTGTAAGATCGCAATGTACATATTTCTATTTTTTAGTTTGTATTTATACTGCTGGGTTTTTACTGGAGCAATCTAGGTAAAGTACCTTGCTCAAGGGTACAGCAGCAGTGTCCCCTACCAGGGATTGAACCCACGACCTTCCAGTCAAGAGTCCAGAGCCCTAACCACTACTCCACACTGTATAAAAAAAATATTACTGTGTTATTATTATTATTATTATTATTATTATTTATTTAATTTGTTTTGCATTCCACTTTGTATCATGAAAGAAAATTAAAACGTTGATTAATATACGAGTTTTGCAAGTATGACCTGTATCATAATATTGCAGACAGAAACGGACCCCGATTGTAGCGGCGGTAAGAATCCAAGAGTACAACTTTTATCTTCCAAAATAGAAAGCTATTTTATTGATGAAATCGAGTGAACAGCAACACTCGGGCTGCTCTTAGCTGACCGCCAGAGCGCCCCAGGAGAACGCCCCCCACTGCCCCGTGCCTGACAACGGGGTACCGGCAGGACACCCCCGTCCCGCCCCCGCGTCTCCAGCAGAGTAAATCTCCGCGACAACAGAGATCAAATCATGTGAGAGAAGGGAACACGCGGATATCACGTGACTAACACGCTGTCACCGCCCCGCTTTCATTGGAAGAGTCACGCGGAATGATTTGAGACACGTGATCAGTCCTCTCTCATTGGTTAACGCCCGTCGCTGGATGTTTCCACAGCGTGATTTGTACCATCGTCCACAAAACCGTTTTTTCCAGTATTTTTTTGTTAAATTGGTTATTGCAAAGTCAAATTTGAAAAACACCAAACCCGGTAGCCGATTCCACAAAAAAAGACCACGTTTTTCCTAACACTAAAAGGTAAGTGCTGAGTTATTTATTACTCAAAGTGAAATGTATGTATTTGTTAATCTCCATCGATATGCATGAACATTCGTGTGTGTGTGTGTGTGTGTGTGTGTGTGTGTGTGTGTGTGTGTGTGTGTGTGTGCGTGTGTGTGTGTGTGTGTGTGCGTGTGTGTGTGTGGGGGGGGTCGGATTGACAGGCTCAACAAACCCTGTGAACGGGGTAGCATCTGGTGAAATACTTTTTGAGATACAGCATGGCGAAGAAAACAGCTTGTAAAAAAAAAAAAAAAAAAAAAGAAAAATGAAGACGCTTTTGTATACACCTGTATCTCGAAAAGTAATGCTAATTTAGGAACCACACTTGGCATACACATAGTCCCGGGAGTGTAGATGTGCAACGGGGTATATATTTTCGGAGGGGTCCTGGTTTTACCGAAATTGAACCAAAAAAGATAACTGTCTGACGTCAGTGCCTGGTAGCGTTGCTTTCGACCGTTCATTTCACTGAATAAATAGGGAGGCATTGAATAGCCTATAGTTCAGCACACACGGGTCAGATCTGTGTTTCTGTCCGGTTAAAACTGGTAATCAGTGATAATAATGAGTGTTTGTGCCTTCAGTACTGGAGAAACTAATAATAATTTGTTCATTTAGGAAATACGTTTGCTTCCCCTAACACTCGTTTTTTTTGGCAGCCTAATAGAAGAACAAGTCAGCTGACTGGCCAAGCTTTATTTCTGATGAGCTCTCATTTTGGCAGGCGTCACAAATCTCCGCCAATTTACGTAGTTTTAGTGCCTCATTTGTTGAGCAATGAAAGAAGGCTTTGTGCAATATGAAAACAGCGGTAGGAATATTATTTTCTTCAGTGCGCTGAAACTATCTGAATATTCTTACAAACATTGCTGCACATTCATTCGAAGCCAAAAAGTCGACGTCTGTGTCTAAAATGGCAAGTGATGTGTGAGATTAACATAAAAACCAACCACAACAAAGTGATGCTTCAGATTTGGCAAGCGAGTCAGAATCGAGGGATACAGACCGCTGCAGGTAATGCACATCGCTCGAAAGTGCTTCACACTTTCCAGACACTGGGCAAAGGTACATGCTACGTATAGTGATCAACGTTTTGTTTTGTTGTGATCCTATTTTCTGTTATGAGGAGAGTAATAAACGAAAATTGTGGGGGGGTTTTGTACAACGCCACCTTTTCCACATATATTTTTTGAAGCGTTTATTTAAGTTACATTTGACAGTTTTCACTTGCATGCACAGCTTAAAAAAGAAAAAGTAAACCCCAGTAATGCTGTTACTTCATGAAAATGTGTCATTTGCCACTTTGTTTATTGCGAAGAAACTACAATGGCAGGGATAAAAAAAGAAAGAAAAAAGCGATATCTACTTATGTACTGTTTCTGCCTGAAATACACACGTGGAAAGTGTATACTTTTATAGTTAATCCAGTGGAGCAAAGTAAAGCCTTCACAACCTATTCTGGAATAGTACAGTTTTACATATTTTAGGATAAATAGTATTGTGCTGCAAGCATTCAAGTTAACTAACGAGCTTTCGTTAGTTAACTTGAATGCTTGCAGCACAGTGATTGTCAGAACATTTTCTAGTTTTAATAAAATTAAAATGAATAACATGCTGTTTTAATAGCATTACAGTGAGATTTGTATAATTGTTTGTTTGCAAGGTGTCATTTGAATACTGGTCAGGAAATGGTATTTGCTTAATATTTTTATTATTAATGGTGATCAAACATTGTAACTTGTTAAGTAGTTATTTCTGAGATGTATTAGTTGATTGGTGCAAGTGCAGTGTTGCAACGTTTTGTTACTGTATGTAAAGTCTGATCGGATAGTCAGATTTTCACGACCATTTAAACAACCCCCCACCACTACGCACATCTTGAGCGCCCTGTGGCCCCCCAAGGTTTGGAAATGTCCTTATCTGGCCCGCCAGAGAATGTAATTGAGTACCACTGCTGTAAATGCTTATGATCTTGTATAGCGTAGGTTCTAAAAAAAAAAAAGTGAGACGATAATGTTTTGCCAAATAGAATAAAATACAAATGCATACTGTTATATGTATGCGTGTTATATATTCCATATTTAAGCACATACATTAAACACTTTCTGCTATTTGTTTACTGTATATCGCTGCCAAAGGAAGTTTGAGATTTTTTAAATTAACACAAAGTTGTTCTTCAACTGCTACAGAATGTTTATCTTGAAGAGACCTTCTTCACAACACGAAGTAATTTACTGACACTATCGAGAATCTCTTATATCAAATCATTAATCGTGGTAGCTAGCGTCACTTGCAGAGACTTACGCAGGTAGGCCTATATATTAATTTAGCTGTAAGACATTTTCCATCGCTGAAAAAAAAATAGACTTCATGATTAATCTAACTTCAGGTAATTCAGTGAAATATTTTACTTGCCGATATATATTTGGGGACGGCCCACCCCTCCAGACTAGGACATATTTTAATGCCTTCTATGTAATGAATTAAACATTTGCACAATATTCTAGTTCACAATTTAAAATGGAGAAAATGTAATCCCACTATATTGCTATCTATTGCTAGTCAATTATGTTAATGATTTAAACTATTGACAACATGTTTAAGAACATATGAAGTGGGAAGCGTTTAAAATCTTGAAAAAAAATGTATGTACAGTACTGTGCTTAATACGAGTTAGGCCTAATGTATGTACTCTACTGTACTTAATACGTTTCTGATTTTACATTTCTGGATTGCAATGAGATATAAAATACATCTTACAGTATGTCTTTAAAAAATGTAGAGTTTTGACATAGGTTAGATTTAGGTTTATGTTAAGTTGTGTGCTTAACTGTTTGGGTTTATTTTAAGTTTTTTGACTGTAGTAGTAAACAAAAAAAACACGTTTCAAAGGCATGTGGAAATGCGGGTGCATGAACGTTTTATCATTTTTTTTACAAATGGTAATTTGGAGCTTCAAGGAATTTTCCTGTGCTAAGTTTAAACAAGAAGAATGACTTTGTTCGGATAATTTTGTACAGTGGACATATATATGTATGGCATATTATATCATACGTTTGCTTCTGGCCAGAGCCAGTTTGGCGGGTAAATACTTTTGTCTCTGTTCCATTTGGTGGGGGTGGGGGGGGAACCCTCGAATTCACCTGCAGTTGCAGATTTTCTTTTTCTCTCTCCAAATGTTAAGCCACACAAAACAAGCAAAGTTGGGTTGCAAATGCATCGTTTTGATTGGGTCGTCAGCCAAGCAGGAAAAACATTTAATTGGATTATTACAATTTGTACTGTGCTTGCTGTTGCCTGATGCTAGAGCTTCTTATTTATGATGGTAACTTGAGGTATTTCAGTAGAAATGTTCTACTTTAGTTCAGTAGGATTTTTGATGTCATTACAGAAGTAACACTTTTTTTATTCCGTTTGATACTAGACATATTCAAAGCTACACTGCAGTCGTTATCAGTAGAGTATGTACATAACACTGATTGCATACATTCAACTTTTGCTATACAATATTTAAGAACTGGTAGACCATAGATTGATGCATGAAAAATACACAGCCAAATCTGATGTAGAGTCGACTCCACTTATTTGCATATTGAATAATTGTATAATAATTGCTTAACTGCATAGCATGCAGCTGGTCCCGTTTTTAAGCGCATAATTTTCTATGATTGTATGGTACTAAATGCACATTTCGCGGTCCCGAAGTCCGTTGTTCATTGCATTTTAATTTGGATAATTGCATAATGCGAGCAATGTTCAAAAAATATATATGTTTGCGTTTGAGTTTCAAAAATAGCAGTGACGTAAGCGCATAGCAACTGTATGACAGCGGGAAAAGCAGGCGGGAAAGACAGTTTTTTACAGTTGTTTATCAGCTCAATCGGCCGACTACTATGCATACTTCCATAAAATTATTTTTTTGCTACGTTGTAGTCAGAAGATCTATAGTAAGGTACTGTGCACCCCTGTTTAACTTTTATTTTTTACTGTACTGTATTACAATATATGAGTTTAGGCCGGCTGTAATATACGGTACATTAGTTTACATTATTTTACTTTTCATATCATAAGTTGCCAGAGAATAGTGTTTTGTATTGAGCGTATAACATTTCAAGTTGGTTTATTTTTGTGAACTTGTCCAATATTTTAAGTTACTCGTAATGAAATATAAAAAATAAATAAAGTTATGAATCTGATCAAAACGAATCATATACATGTACGCCCACTGTATTCCCTCACTCGGCGGTCCGAGCCCATGCAATTATGCTGTCTCCTGTAACTTGTATCCTCTTTTACTTGTTTCACTATCTATCATGAATCATGGAAATACTGTACAGGTGAAAATGCCATATTGATGAGCTTGATAGTTTAAGACGTATAGTTCATGTATCAATAACATAAATGTAAAATTTGGAAAAACAGAACAGGCTGAGTAGGAGCCGTTAACATTGGATTGGCCCAACTATACCTTTGATATTACTATATAAACAGTACTGTAGTATTTGTGTTTTTATTATACTGCAGTGAATGTAATTACAGGGTGTTGCCAACCAAAAACATAAAAATACAACATTTTCCAAGTACACCTGGAGGTCATGTGTTAACTTGTCGTTTTATTTGTTTTAGTGTAATGAAGACAAGATCCATCTACAAATACACAGGCTGTGATTAAAGCCTGACATCACAACTTCATAATCGTATATAATCATTATTTTAGTCATTGAGCAGACGCTTTTGTCAGAAACAACTTACAGAGACTATTTATTTAACTAGGAGAGTTACCCATTGAGACGGAGGCCTCATTACAAGAGGGTCCGGGGGAGGGGGGGAAGTGGGGCACAAACACACTTTTAACCCTAATTAAGGTAGAGGGACTTTAGGTAGGCCGGATTGTATAACCTGCTTTTTGGATTTGGCCATGACACCGGGATTAACATACCTGCTCTTACGAAGAGTGCCATGGGATCTTTAACATCCACACAATGTGGACAGGACCTCGGTTTAAAGATTGAAGTACTACTGAGCCAATTATATTTAAGTCAAACAATTACAAACAAAAACCCCCAAAACTACAATAAAAATCTAGATAAACACAATATAGAATTGTCCCCTGCTAAATGAATAACAAACTCTGTGTTGTGAATTATTCAGTCAGGAGTGGTCGGAGATTTGGTGGATAAATATAACGCCACTCTGGCAAATAGTCTTGACACTATTGCACCTTATAAAATAAAGAAACTATCTACAAAAATATTTTCTCCTTGGTTTAATGATACAACACGTATGCATAAACGTATGTGTCGCAAATTAGAACGCAGATGGGAGATCGACTGGACTTCAGATATATTATCAAAGCTGGAAAGATAGTATTTTAACATATAGAACGTCACTGTCTTTAGCTCGATCTGTTTATTTCTCCGATCTTGTTGACAAAAATCAGATTTATTTTTCAGTCAACAGCAAGATTAACAAATCCGCAATCAGAGCGCGTTACACAGAATATTCCTCCAGTAAGCTGTGAATCACTTCAATAAAAAAGTGACCGACATTAGGAATCAGTTGAGCAACTACATACTGATATAAACAATTATACAAATATTCTTGGTCCGTCTGAACCCAACCAAATCTTACAGCACTTTTGCTTGACATGTGAACAAGAGCCGGATGCCATAATTAAAAAGACTAAACCCACAACATGTGCATTAGATCCCATTCCTACTACACTTTTGAGAAAAGTATATCCAAAAATAAATAACACAGTTTTAAATATTATTAACAGCTCACTCTCATCAAGTACTGTTCCAAATTCTTTGAAGACTGCGTAGTAAAACCCCTGCTCAAGAAGCCTACCCTTGATCCCAATGTGCTTAATAATTACAGGCCTATTTCTAATCTCCCTTTTTTTTGTCCAAAGTGTTAGAAGAGTAGTGGCTGAACAATTAAATAGATTTCTTGCTGCACAGAATATTTCTGAGAAATTTCAGTCAGGTTTCAGGCCTTATCATAGCACCGAGACGGCACTAATTCGAGTGGTAAATGATATGTTGATGACTTCTGACATGGGCTCGCCTTCAGTACTTGTTCTACTGGATCTAAGTGCTGCTTTCAACACCATTGATCATTCTGTCATAATTAATCGCCTTGAACATTTAGTGGGATTGTCAGGTACTGTCTTGTTCTGGTTCAGATCCTATCTCTCTAATAGGTTTCAGTTTGTTAAAGTTGAGGAGGCGACCTATTTTATGTCAAAGGTTACGTGTGGGGTTCCTCAGGGTTCAATTCTTGGCCCAATTCTGTTCTCTCTATATATGTTACCTTTGGGAAATATCATTCGTAGACACAGAGTTCATTTTCATTGCTATGCTGATGACACTCAGCTTTGCCTGTCTCTCAAACAGGGTGATGTATCTGCTGCTAATATTTTGAATACCTGCCTTGCTGACATTAAACATTGGATGTTTAAAAGCTTTTTAATGTTAAACTCAGACAAAACAGAATTGATGATAATGAGACCTCAGAAGCAATACAAGAACATAGATTCATCTGATTTTCTACTCGACGGTCTCTGTACAGATTCTAGAGCAGAGATAAAAAAAACCTAGGTGTCACTTTTGATTCAGACCTCTCCTTTGAATCACACATTAAAAATGTTACAAAAATGTTCTTTTTTCATTTAAGAAACATAGCTAGACTGAGAGGTATGCTTTCCAAGCAGAATGCAGAGAGATTGGTGCATGCTTTTATATCTTCAAGGATTGATTAATGTAACAGCCTTTTTGCTGGTATTAGTAACAATGTTATATCTCGGCTGCAACTTGTACAGAATGCTGCTGCAAGAGTTTTAACTGGGAGTAAGAAACAAGATCATATCACCCCTGTGCTAGCGTCCTTGCATTTGCTTCCTGTTCGATTTAGGATCGATTTTAAGGTGCTATTATTATCCCACAAGGCTCTAAATTGCTTAGCTCCACCCTATTTAAAGGATCTTTTAAAACCATACGTTCCTAATCGTCCACTTCGATCACAGGATGCCAGGCTACTTTCCATACCAAGTATTCAGAAACAAAACTCAGGTGGTAGATGCTTGAGTTACATTGCACCGAAATTATGGAACGACTTCCCAGTACTATAAAGGAAGCTCCTTCTGCCAATGCTTTTAAATCTCATTTAAAAACACACTTGTATAGCTTAGCTTACGCAAGTTTTTAAAGTGATATTCTCTCGCTTCTGTATATGTATATAACATATAATTATATGTGTGTTTTATTGCTGATTTTATATATATATATATATATATATATATATATATATATATATATATATATATATATAAATTTCTATGTGTGTTCTATTTTCTGATTATTGATATATATATACAGACGTGCTCAAATTTGTTGGTACCCCTCCACAAAAAACGAAGAATGCACAATTTTCTCTGTAATAACTTAAAACTGACAAAAGTAATTGGCATCCGCCATTGTTTATTCCATATTTAATAGAAATCAGACTTTGCTTTTGATTTTTTATTCAACATAATATTGTAAATAAGAAAACAAATGAAAATGGCATGGACAAAAATGATGGGACCGCTAACCTAATATTTTGTTGCACAACCTTTAGAGGCAATCACTGCAATCAAACGTTTTCTGTAGCTCTCAATGAGACTTCTGCACCTGTTAACAGGTAGTTTGGCCCACTCTTCCTGAGCAAACTGCCCCAGCTGTCTCAGGTTTGATGGGTGCCTTCTCCAGACTGCAAGTTTCAGCTCTTTCCATAGATGTTCGATAGGATTCAGATCAGGACTCATAGAAGGCCACTTCAGAATAGTCCAATGTTTTGTTCTTATCCATTCTTGGGTGCTTTTAGCTGTGTGTTTTGGGTCATTATCCTGTTGGAGGACCCATGACCTGCGACTGAGACAGAGCTTTCTGACACTGGGCAGTACGTTTCGCTCCAGAATGCCTTAATAGTCTTGAGATTTCATTGTGCCCTGCACAGATTCAAGGCACCCTGTGCCAGGCGCAGCAAAGCAGCCCCAAAACATAACCGAGCCTCCTCCATGTTTCACTGTAGGTATGGTGTTCTTTTCTTTGAAAGCTTCATTTTTTCGTCTGTGAACATAGAGCTGATGTGACTTGCCAAAAAGCTCCAGTTTTGACTCATCTGTCCAAAGGACATTCTCCCAGAAGGATTGTGGCTTGTCAATATGCATTTTAGCAAATTCCAGTCTGGCTTTTTTATGTTTTTCTTTCAAAAGTGGAGTCCTCCTGGGTCTTCTTCCATGGAGCCCACTTTCGCTCAAAAAGCGACGGATGGTGCGATCAGAAACTGACGTACCTTCACCTTGGAGTTCAGCTTGTATCTCTTTGGCAGTTATCCTTGGTTCTTTTTCTACCATTCGCACTATCCTTCTGTTCACTCTGGGGTCGATTTTCCTCTTGCGGCCGCTCCCAGGGAGGTTGGCTACAGTTCCATGGACCTTAAACTTCTTAATAATATTTGCAACTGTTGTCACAGGAACATCAAGCTGCTTGGAGATGGTCTTGTAGCCTTTACCTTTACCATGCTCGTCTATTATTTTCTTTCTGATCTCCTCAGACAACTCTCTCCTTTGCTTTCTCTGGTCCATGTTCAGTGTGGTGCACACAATGGTACCAAACAGCACAGTGACTACTTTTCTCCATTTAAATAGGCTGAATGACTGATTACAAGATTGGAGACATGTGTGATACTAATTAAGGAAACTAATTAGTTTGAAATATCTCTATAATCCAATTATTTATTATCTTTTCTAAGGGGTACCAACAAATGTGTCCAGGCCATTTTAGAATATCTTTGTAGAATAAGCAATAATTAATCTCTTTTCACAGCTTCTTTGCTTTATTCTATGACATACCAAAGGCATGCAAGTATACATGATAAAATAGCTTTTAATTTCATCACTTTTCAGGAGGAATGAAGCATTATTTCAATGAGCTGTAAGGGTACCAACAAATTTGAGCACGTCTGTATATATATATATATATATATATTTGTATGTGTTTTTTATCATGTAAAGCGCTATACAAAACTAAAGATTGATTGATTGATTGATTGATTGATATGGAGGCAGTTTGCAGTTGTTTGCTATCACACACAGCATACAGTTATGTGCTGCTTCCCATTTCCAGTCATCATTACTCACACCTGTTTTTCTCCCAATTTGTGAACTGTGGTATTGCTTGGCATGTCGAAAATTATGGGGGTCTGATCAGAAACATTTGTTAGAAACACTGAAGTAGTAAAAACATATCTTTTTAAATTCCTCAGGAAGCTAATGATGCTTCTTTGAAAATGGCTGCCTGCATGTCATGGATGATTCGAGATCGGGCAGGGACGTCTTTGTTCGCCTTTTCTCGTCAGTCAGTCACTTTGCTGTTTATGTACTCGGGTAGTCGCGTCTTTTGTTGGTGATTTTTAATACACACATCACTACTGTACTCTAATTTAAGACGCAGGATATTTTTGAGAAGCAAAATAATGGTTAAAGTGCATCTTAAAATGAAGGAATATGGTAGTTAACTGTCAAAACTGCAACTTTTGTTTACATGTATATGTCCATATAAAAATGTAAATGTTATCCGCAAACCACAAATCCATGTTAGTGCACAGGCAGTGTAGTGGTCAATTATTATTATTATTATTATTATTATTATTATTATTATTATTATTATTATTATTATTTATTTTTTTCTTAAGGTCCATGCCACATTACTCATTGTTGAAGGACTCTAGATGGCAGAGAACCAAGAGATGGCTGAGAAAATGGATGGGCAGAAACCCTTGGATCCTTCCCCACTCTTGGAATATGGTAATTAAATCAGGAAGTACTTCACTATATACTGCTGAATATCACATTATGGGGACTCTCTCTACCTTTGGGAGACATATAACATGCCCCTACAAAGTGATTTCATGTGTTTCACATCTACTGTTACCGTGCATGTGATTCTCTTCTTTCAGAAACTTCGGAACAAGAGTCTTATTCAGACAGGGGCCAGCTAGGTGGGAGACTTCAAGGGGTGGCTGAGATAGAGAATCCCCTCAATGGGATCGGGACTAAAGTAACAAGAGGTATGTTCACAACTGAAGGAGGACAGGAAGGGCCTCACAATGATGGACAACCAGAAGACATTCAGAACAAGGGACAGCTGGATTGGCTTGAAAGTTGCTGCCTAAACAACCCAGGTAGATACAGTTTGAGGCATTTACTTGTGTGTTCATCTCTAATGCAGACAAAAGCCACCAAATGTACATTGCTGTGCAAAAGTCTTAGACACATTCTCGAGTTACAACATCTCAAAATAAACTATACTTGAGCAGCTAATATGAAGTGTTGTAGTAGCTAACCCATCACATTTATCCAGCTCTTTCCATAGATGTTTGATAGGATTCAGATCAGGACTCATAGAAGGCCACTTCAGAATAGTCCAATGTTTTGTTCTTATCCATTCTTGGGTGCTTTTAGCTGTGTGTTTTGGGTCATTATCCTGTTGGAGGACCCATGACCTGGGACTGAGACAGAGCTTTCTGACACTGGGCAGTACGTTTTGCTCCAGAATGCCTTGATAGTCTTGAGATTTCATTGTGCCCTGCACAGATTCAAGGCACCCTGTGCCAGGCGCAGCAAAGCAGCCCCAAAACATAACCGAGCCTCCTCCATGTTTCACTGTAGGTATGGTTCTCAACGGGGGGGGGATGTATTTTTATTTGATATAAAATGTATACATGACATGGTAGTATTAAATCAGGTTGATTCTATGGTAGTATAACCCGCCCCCCCCTCCAGAAAAAAGAAATAAAATTGTGCAAAATGTCTAAGACTTTTTCACAGCAGTGTATATCTCCACAAGTCACTCCATTAATTATCAGTCTCGGAGCCTGTCGCTACTGGAGAGAAATATTGTTTTTGATAAGTCTCTACCTTTGGGAGACATATAATATGTCCCCACAAGGTGATTTCATGTTAAATCAGAAAGGGCGCTACAATATACTGTTGAATGTCACATTATGGGGACTGTCTCCCAAAGGTCTATGTCCACGTCAGCCAGTTAATATTTTCAGTGTTGGGTGGCATCTTGATATGACATTTAAATGGCTTTTCTTTAAGCATCCACGTGAGGGAAGCTTGTATGTTTTTTGTAAATCTGCAGACATTACCAGCCTCATCACACCTATAACTGCTTTGATCTTCTGAACTGATCGCAATGTTGAATTTATATTCTCTGCATTGTGGAAACTCCTCTAGAAAAATCTAACTACTGGTCACGTTGATCTGTGACCTAAGATGGCTGCCAAATTGCGGTCATGCGACGTTCGTTTCTGGAAAATAAAGACCAAACGCTTTGAGATATTGGCTTCATATATGCTACGCAACTTCTATTTTTTATGTGTGCTTTATTTTGTTTCTTAATAAATAATTCAGTACTTTGCCAAGACATGAGTTGCATCACAGACTGATAAGTTATAAAAGTAGTGATATTTGAATTGAACCCTTTTAGGACGAAGCGTTTTTTAGTGGGATGGTTCCCCAAGACTAAGGTTTTTTTTTTTTGGCTGTTCTTTATTCTCTTCCTATAAAAAAAAATCACTTTTTTTTTTTTACAGTGAGAATTCATTTCTTTTGATTTGCATTTTAAGTCCTTGTGATCTAAAATGCAATGTCAAGCACAGCATCCCATGTCAAGCACAGAATCCTTCATTTTTCCAATGCTTAATGATAAGGTAAGGTTTCTTATTTGTTCATTAGAAATTAAGAACCATTACCAATGATAGTTGACACATGCTTTGCGATATCTTCAGATTTGGTACACTACTGTATTATAACATTCTGTTGGACAAGGGTCATTATCTGTGTCATTATTATTATTTCTTAGCAGACGCCCTTATCCAGGGCGACACAGTCGTAAACAAAAATACATTTCAAGAATCACAGTACAAGTATTAATACAATTAAGAGCAAGATAAAATACAATTATTTCGGAACCTTTACTAACATCTCAGAATCCACAAGATAATAGTGCCTAATTTTTCTCCTCACTGTGAGACAGAGCTTGCACCACCACCTTGCGCTTGTTTGAAAAATATATACAGCTCTGGAAAAAATTAAGAGACCACTGCAAAATTATCAGTTTCTCTGGTTTTACTATTTATAGGTATGTGTTTGGGTAAAATGAACATTTTTGTTTTATTCTATAAACTACTGACAACATTTCTCCCAAATTCCAAATAAAAATATTGTCATTTAGAGCATTTATTTGCAGAAAATGACAACTGGTCAAAATAACAAAAAAGATGCAGTGTTGTCAGACCTCGAATAATGCAAAGAAAATAAGTTCATATTCATTTTTAAACAACACAATACTAATGTTTTAACTTAGGAAGAGTTCAGAAATCAATATTTGGTGGAATAACCCTGATTTTCAAGCATAGCTTTCATGCGTCTTGGCATGCTCTCCACCAGTCTTTCACATTGATGTTGGGTGACTTTATGCCACTCCTGGCGCAAAAATTCAAGCAGCTCGGCTTTGTTTGATGGCTTGTGACCATCCATCTTCCTCTTGATCACATTCCAGAGGTTTTCAATGGGGTTCAGGTCTGGAGATTGGGCTGGCCATGACAGGGTCTTGATGTGGTGGTCCTCCATCCACACTTTGATTGACCTGGCTGTGTGGCATGGAGCATTGTCCTGCTGGAAAAACCAATCCTCAGAGTTGGGGAACATTGTCAGAGCAGAAGGAAGCAAGTTTTCTTCCAGGACAACCTTGTACTTGGCTTGCTTCACGCCAAAGCTGCCCGATTTC
This sequence comes from Acipenser ruthenus, assembly GCF_902713425.1. Classification (NCBI taxonomy): domain Eukaryota; kingdom Metazoa; phylum Chordata; class Actinopteri; order Acipenseriformes; family Acipenseridae; genus Acipenser; species Acipenser ruthenus. Next base: position 304,676 of record NW_026708811.1, read on the forward strand.
AGCCTTGCTGAAGCACCCGCAGATCATCACCGATCCTCCACCACATTTCACAGTGGGTGCGAGACACTGTGGCTTGTAGGCCTCTCCAGGTCTCCGTCTAACCATTAGACGACCAGGTGTTGGGCAAAGCTGAAAATTGGACTCATCTGGGGGTGCTTCAGCAAGGCTGGAATCGGGCAGATTTGTCTTTGTGAAGGACGCATGAATCAAGCCAAGTACAAGGTTGTCCTGGAAGAAAACTTGCTTCCTTCTGCTCTGACAATATTCCCCAACTCTGAGGATTGGTTTTTCCAGCAGGACAATGCTCCATGCCACACAGCCAGGTCAATCAAGGTGTGGATGGAGGACCAGCAGATCAAGACCCTGTCATGGTCAGCCCAATCTCCAGACCTGAACCCCATTGAAAACCTCTGGAATGTGATCAAGAGGAAGATGGATGGTCACAAGCCATCAAACAAAGCCGAGCTGCTTGAATTTTTGCGCCAGGAGTGGCATAAAGTCACCCAACATCAATGTGAAAGACTGGTGGAGAGCATGCCAAGACGCATGAAAGCTGTGCTTGAAAATCAGGGTTATTCCACCAAATATTGATTTCTGAACTCTTCCTAAGTTAAAACATTAGTATTGTGGTGTTTTAAAAATGAATATGAACTTATTTTCTTTGCATTATTCGAGGTCTGACAACACTGCATCTTTTTTGTTATTTTGACCAGTTGTCATTTTCTGCAAATAAATGCTCTAAATGACAATATTTTTATTTGGAATTTGGGAGAAATGTTGTCAGTAGTTTATAGAATAAAACAAAAATGTTCATTTTACCCAAACACATACCTATAAATAGTAAAACCAGAGAAACTGATAATTTTGCAGTGGTCTCTTCATTTTTCCAGAGCTGTATATATATATATATATATATATATACACACATATATATATTTTCTTTTCAATTTTTGTTTTCTTGTTCGTGTCATTAGCTTATATTTATATTTGGTATAGATTTTTGCATAACATAATAGCATTAGTGATGGGGTGCTGAGTGTATATTTGATATGCAGTGCTTTTATAACTGTTTTACTGTAATATAGTAATAATAGTAGTAATAATAATAAATTGATTTACTTACCACAACATGCATACCCGCTAGCCGATCCTTACTCCAAAACTGCGTTTAACATCACTGATTGTTTATTTATTTTTAACGTTATTGAATATTGTTAATTATTCATTATATAAAACGGTTCATTTTGAAACTCCAAAGAAGCACCAACTATATACAGTCAGTTTTCTTCAATGTGCACAATTTATTTACAAGCTGTTTGCCAGGAATACAAGCCTGTTGTCCTGCTCTGGATTCAAGGCAGCGCGCTTTTTTTTTGTTTTTGTTTGTTTATACAATGAATACACAGAGGGGCGTACTTACAAAGCATTTTCAAAACTGAAAACTGGTTAACACGAGCAGGAAAAGAAGAGCATGTCCACTGCTTGTCTGTGGCAGAAATACTGTAAATAGCAAGGCAGGGCGTTCGGTGCAGTTTCGTTGATAAACTTAAATAATGTTATTAACTGTGCGTGTTACAAAAACGTAATTATTGAATCGATTATCCCGTATTTATATCGATGTATACAATGAGGAATGGAATCGATTGAAAAAAATCGATTTTCAATTTAATTCTAGCAGCCCTACAATTGATACCTGTTAATCCATTTGTGTATCTCAATCACAACTGAGAAACGCGTTCATAGTAAAGTTAGTTTAATTTACAGTTTTTTTTTTCTATTAAACAACTAAATGGGCTTTTAAATGGCAAGTCTTACTTTTTCATTTAAATGCAGTTACTCGTCATGAGGATTGTAATAGTGTGTCCAGCAAAACGCTTTATTTTTCATTATAGCTTTAATAAAGATTAGTCACTTATTAACATGTTGCGATCTCGTATGTATGTGAAAAATGAAGGCTTGGCTTACTTAAAAACCCATTACGTTTTTTGACAGAAAAAAAAATAACAATTAAATCAAATAAATTACTAAATTAAGCCCTTTATATAAATAAATGTATAAAAACAGTGAAGCAATATGAAAAAATAATAGCATCGGCGGTCTGATAATGGTCTGTTATGATTAGAGGGCGAGCATTAATTGCATTGTTACAGAAATGTTATGCAGTCTAATTATTCAAACGGTGCTAAAATCCAAATCGCTAATCTATTCTACTTACTGTGTTATATAAGAGACAGATTTACACCCCTAATCATTACAGTGGGCTATTTAGTCTAAAGAGCAAGCTTGTCTTAATTCTGCTGATGAAAACAGATACTCAGCTTAGTTCACCAGACAAGGTTTATTTTAGTGATAAAGATCTAATCAATCAATCTAGATATAAAATCACCATTATCCAAAATTCAAGATCTGTTTTGCTAATAACATAGAGCTAAATAGTTATTTTATTCCTTTATCACGATGCATATAAAATGAGGCGTTTGTCATCGTTGTATTTTGTATTTAGAAAACAAGGACTGTCTGAAAACTCAAGTAGCATACATGTGGAGGGAACGGCTGCAGACATGCTAAAAAGAAAATACTTCTCTATTCTGGAATCAGCTATTCAAGCTTGCACAGCAAGAGATAAAGATGTAATCAAACCTGGACTTAAGCTTTCTCTAGATTATCTACCGAAAACAGCATGCAAAATCATGAAGGCCACTTACCTAATGGATGAAAAGGCAGCAGAGCTTGATAGGTTTCTGACAGTTCTTGAAATGAACCACAATTATTTGTTTGGAGATGCCACATATGCCATAAACAAAGGAAGACAGACAAAGCTTTGAAAACCAGAAAAGGTACCTTTTGGATGATGATGTGAAGAAAGTGAGGGACTACACAGTGGACAAAATGGTGACTATGTTGGAGGATGAATACATGGCTTACGATGCACACACATTTATAACACTGCGGGACACTGCAGTCTGTAGACTAACACTGTTTAATGCAAGAAGAGGAGGTGCGCCGAGCTGAATGCTACTAACAGAATGGGAAGATGCAGAAAAAGACTCTTGGATTGATAAGAATCAAGTGAAATGCTTGGATGACCCATTTGAAAAAGCTCTTATAAACAGACTTAAAGGGACATACCAAACAGGCAAGGGGAACAACCACCTTCTTCCAGTCCTGATACCATTAGATACTATAGATGCAATGAAGAGGCTAGCTGACAAAGAAATTAGGGAGCTTGCTGGAGTTGCAAAGGACAACCCATATTTTTTTTGCCAACACCAACAAATCTGATAACCATGTTAGTGGCTGGCACGCATTGCATGGTGTGGTTTTAAAGGCTGATGTTCAGCATGTTGAGAGATCACATTACATCACATTATAAATTTATTATTCCTGTGTGAGTGGTGCTTGTTTTCTGTCACGTGGAGTTATGTCTTTGCCTTGAAGTTCGTACTAATTTCAACAGGTGTTGGCATCGCATCGGTTGCCCATCGCGGTGCAGATCAGACTTCTCGTCATGCTGGACCACATGTCCCTGTTCAAGCGGAACAAGATCTCTGTACGACATTTTCATCTTTAGCAACTAGTGGGAAATATATTCATATTATTGAACTCACAAGTTATAGTCTAAACTTTGATCTCTTGTGATACCAGGCATTTTGCTGCAGGGTCTGGGAAACATTAATACCTCAGTGATGTTGTGTTTTACTTTTATTGCAGATTGTTTTGGAGAAATACTTTCATTAGTGTGTGCAACAGGGCAGTAAATTTAAATACACAAGTAAGTCATTTGTACTGTAAAAATCTAAATATACATTCTATATGTTTTCTCGGAGGTTGAGACATTTTGTTCTGGTGTGCTAAGTCAGGTTTATGTGATAGAATGCTTTTGATTAACTTGTGAATCTTCAGTGTTTTATGTAGGATTATACTAGGGTCTGACTGGATGGGGTCCTTTTTAAAGCACACTTCCAAAAAAGAAATGAAACATGCAACAGCAACAACTAGACAGTAAATGTTAGAGATCAAGGTAGTGTTACATTAGCACCAATGAAATTAAGAATTACTCAAATAAATCTGCAGTAAAAATGGCATCGAAGTTTTAATTTAAAGTTTCCGGCAAACTAAGGGAAATGGCTCCTGTATCTTTCACACGACAAGCTACGCAGGAACGGCACCAGGGCAGCACTGGACTGACGAGAAATAAATAGGATTGAATCCGATTTTTTGCGATTTGACGCACGTCAACTAGGGCATTGAGCAATCGGAGAACAGCTTCAATGCACGTGGTCCAGCAGGGTGAAGCAGTTTCCAAAATGACGGAGGAAAAATACTTGTCGTTGAAAAACTACCCAGAGCTTTATGACAAAGGCCATCACAATTATAAAGATACAGATTTGAAAGGGAATATATGGGAGTCCATTTCGAAAGAACTGGATAAGCCTGGTATGTGTGATTTATTGCCATATGTGTTGAAATACCATCAGAGAAGACACTCATAATTTCCACATTATGTTGATAAGTAGTACCAGTCTTGATCATAGTTCTGTCAATAGCAATTTTGAACAGTTGTATAGATCTGGCAATTTTCAAACCTATCGCTGCTGGTTTGTGTGGTCATGTCGCTGCGAAAGGTCTCGTCGGGAGTCGTTGCCAATTAAAAAATCACTTTGTGTCTGGTGTGTGGAGACCTTTACTCATCCACTTTTTAATATGTCTTATGTAGACATTGATTTAATTTATATGTCAATTATAAAACCATGGCAGCCACTAAGCCAAGTCAGTTTTCCCCATTTACTATTTTTTTTTATTTTTTTTATTAAACAATAAAACAAACTGGTGATTTTTTTGTTTTAAATGAATCCCAACTTTGGTGTTTGTGAAATAGACACAGATTCCAGGTGCAGGGAAAATGGTAGAAATAATATAATATCCCCTGTCAGATTTTGTTTTAAAACAACCCCCAATACATGTACTTGAACCAAATTTATTTTTCATACATTTATACATAAAAAATATTAACTTCATAAATTAATTTAATGTATAGAGTTATATGATGAAAATGCAGATTAAAGTATTGTTTTTTCTATATGGTCTCATTGTTCCGGGGATTGCTAAGCATACTAATGAAATCAAGTTATATAGCCCACTATTGTGTGCAAGTGGATCTTTCAAACTGGAGGACACAGAGATTGCTACATCAATCAATCTTGCTACAGTCCGCCACTGATGAAGTAACTTCATAATTGTATTTGTTATCTTGTGCAGGATGAAAGTATACAAGATGGGCCAAAGTAGATGAAGACCAAGTGCTTATCTATTTCAAGCCTTACAAGGTGAAAGCAGAAAACAAATGCCAGGTGAGATTGTAATGATTGTAATGGTGCCATACATATATTGAATATTTAGTTTTCTTATACATTCTGTCTGAGTCCGTTCAAAGTAAACACTCCCCGCCCCCAATAGCATAATCCTTTGGCATTTTACTATATTTTTAGTTTCTTTATTGGGGGTGGGGTGTTTGGGTATCCATATGAATTTTCCTGACAATTGGATAAGTTTGACGTAGGTGTGACATAGGGTCAGATGTAGAGGTGGGATGCTAAGAAATTCTCATGGTATGATAACTATCAGAAAAAATACCACGATTATCATATAATTATATTGCAGTGTAATTTTTTATATAAAATATTCAACTGGTTTTCAAATATGCAGATTAACACAAATCCACACACCTGTACTTTATTGGGTACCAGTATCTTTGCCTTCAGTCAGATTTATCAAGGTATTTGCATCAAAATGGGATTTACATCCTTTTTTTGTGAAGAAAACAATGTGTTAATATTGCTAGTAACAAACAATAATTTAGGCATACAGTACTTTTGAGTCTTTTAAAAGCCCTTTCACAAATGGTCGTTTGGTGCATGCTGAAGTACGGTTCAGTTCATTTGCAGGCATAAATGAAACATCCAAAACAAACTGATTCACCCCAGAATTTGCACCAAACCAATCGGCCTGAGACTACTTGTAAATACACAGATATACTGTATATGGTGCAAACTGTATTTGTGTAAAGACCATCATAAATATGCCCTGTTTCTTACATGCGGCTACTTTTTTATGTAAAGCAAACACCTTTGTATAATGGAACAGTCCAGGGATTATGGCTAGTCTGTGAATGTTATTGTGTTTTTGTTTGTTGTTTTTTTTTTTTTTTTTTATATAAAATGTTAATTATTGTATCATTTAACAACTGGAATAATGGCTGGTTCAGTGTGTACTACCAGGGAATAATACCATAGAGAGGTTTTGGGGACAGGAACCATTCAGATGGTATTACCCCTGGTAATACACACTAAACCAGCTATTGTTTATTGTAATATATGGATTTGAGTCTGAACAATATGTGTCTTCCCTTTCGGGTCTGCGTGGTGGATAGACTGAAATGCCAGCTCTGCACAAGCCACACTTTGAGCTCAAGCTGATGTGTTGAAGTGATAATACCATCGTTCAGAGCCCAGCGAAAATATTACCATTTGGGTATTACAAGATTTTTTTTCTATGACGCACAGTAGTATTCTTTAGGTCTATCCATGTATTTCAATAGATTAACCTATATTAATCTAAAAACATAAGAACATAAGAAAGTTTACAAACGAGAGGAGGCCATTCAGCCCATCTTGCTCGTTTGATTGTTAGTAGCTTATTGATCACAAAATCTCATCAAGCAGCTTCTTAAAGGATCCCAGGGTGTCAGCTTCAACAACATTACTGGGGAGTTGGTTCCAGACCCTCACAATTCTCTGTGTAAAAAAGTGCCTCCTATTTTCTGTTCTGAATGCCCCTTTATCTAATCTCCATGTGTGACCCCTGGTCCTTGTTTCTTTTTTCAGGTCAAAAAAGTCCCCTGGGTCGACATTGTCTATATCTTTTAGGATTTTGAATGTTTGAATCAGATCGCCGCGTAGTCTTCTTTGTTCAAGACTGAATAGATTCAATTCTTTTAGCCTGTCTGCATACGACATGCCTTTTAAACCCGGGATAATTCTGGTTGCTATTCTTTGTACTCTTTCTAGAGCAGCAATATCCTTTTTGTAACGAGGTGACCAGAACTGAACACAATATTCTAGGTGAGGTCTTACTAATGCATTGTAAAGTTTTAACATTACTACCCTTGATTTAAATTCAACACTTCTCACAATATATCCGAGCATCTTGTTGGCCTTTTTTATAGCTTTCTGAGTCAACATAAACTCCTAGGTCTTTTTCATAGTTCCCTTCTTCAATTTCAGTATCTCCCATATGATATTTATAATGCACATTTTTATTGCCTGCATGCAAAACTTTACACTTTTCTCTATTAAATGTCATTTGCCATGTGTCTGCCCAGTTCTGAATGCTGTCTAGATCATTTTGAATGACCTTTGCTGCTACAACAGTGTTTGCCGCCACTCCTATTTTTGTGTCGTCTGCAAATTTAACAAGCTTGCTTACTATACCAGAACCTAAATCATGAATGTAGATTAGGAATAGCAGAGGACCTAATAGTGATCCCTGTGGTACACCCCTGGCTACCTCACCACATTTTGAGGTTTCTCCTCTATTTAGTACTTTCTGTTTTCTACATGTTAACCACTCCCTAATCCATGTGCATGCATTTCCTTGAATCCCTACTGCATTCAGTTTGAGAATTAATGTTGAAAGGGAGGGAAGATCTTCTCCACAGAAGATTCTCCCAGCCTTTCAATTTTTTTCAAAAACAATACAATTAAAAAAGGCATCAGTGTTTAAGTTCCAGACGATTTTAAACTTGCAGCACATTTGAAATGACCATTGGAACAGTATTTCTTAAACAAATGTGTATATTTTAAATATTTTTAAATAAACTTTTTTTTTTTTTCTCAAACAGTTTCCCAGTTTTTAATCATTTGAAACTGGTACTGTGTTACAAATGACTGTTCCTAATGAATTAGCCATTCTCCTTGCGTTACGCTGTTGGACTTTTGAATGACAAATGTTCGTTTTGAAAAGTAAATGTTGAAAGGCCGGGAAGATCTTCTCCACAGAAGATCCTCCCAGCCTTTCAACTTTTTTTCAAAAACAATACAATTAAAAAAGACACCAGTGTTTAATTTCCAGACGATTTTAAACCCTAACCCTAACTCTAAACAAGAGTCACACTTTTGATGGGCCATAGCTGGAGCTGCGTGCCTGCAACGGAGAGTCGGAAAATGGCTTGGGAGTGAGACTGCACTTGCATCCCAGCCGGATGCTGGGCTTTGGGATGCTCCATCCTTTTCACCAGCCATGGATGCGGCCAGGGCGGGGGAATGGATGCCTGGGACACAAGCCCAGTGCGGGAGTGTAAGCCCAGGGGTCATAGCTAGGAACAGCCAAGGTTTTGAGTCTAAAGCACTTTATTAAAATCAGACAGATCATCAGACAGTGCATTTAAACAGGGGTCCTCTGTGGAGGCAGAGTGAGCGACCGGGGGCAGCAGGCTGTCCCCGATGAGGCGTCATGCTCGTTGGTGGTCAGCCGGGGTTTGGTCACTGACGTAGAAGCTTTCCTGTGTTCTCAGGCTGTGCGCCATGTGTCTCGAAACTGCAGTTTTGTTAACTTCGTTGTGAGTTGCCCAGGTCTAGGGAGTAAAGAAAAATGAGTCAGGTTAGTGAAGTTGCCTTTACCTGCTGCAAACACCGCTGGGCAGTGGTCAAGTCCTTCTTACATAGGTGACCACCGCAGAGCGTATCGTGCCTGTGGTAATGTCGTCTCCTAGCCCCCAGTACTTCCAAGCTTTCGAAATAGCTCTTCCGATCTTCTTGATAGGGTTGCCCTTGTTGGTAAAGAAAAACGTGGTTGGTTTGTAGCTGTACCCTGGGAGTTTGTGTCTCATTGCGGCATACCGCAAGAGCCATTGATGCTCCAGGGTGCTCACCACCAACACCGCTTTCCCGAAGGTCCCTGCCATTTTGTGGTTACTCACCTGTTGGGGGGGGGGGGGGGGGTTAAAGAAAAGGAGACATTATAAAAAGGTCCCACTGTATTGTATATCAAAATAGAGAGCTGAAATACACAGCAAACAAAAAAAATGATAATTTCCCCAATGTCATAATTATTTTACACCAGTAGATGGCAGCAGCCCCTAAGAAGTGTAGTCGACAAACATTAAAATTGTTACGCATGCTGATGTGGAACTCTCCCGTGTAGCTTTGGCACTGTCAAAGTCAAGCAGACTCATATTCATTACGACCCCCCTACGATGACCATTGTGCAACAACAGCCTCCCGCACAGAAGGCCGACCAGGGTGCAGGCGTTGGAAGGTGCCAACTCGCAGAGATCTGTAAAGACAAGGGGAGCAGACAGTCAGCTGTGAGCGCCCAGACAACAGGTGAGCATGTGTACATTGCAGGGCTTACCAAGTAGTTCAGGTATCGCCGTCTCGCATTGCTGGTTAAAGCACTGGAGCTTGTTTTTAGGGATGAGCCGCTCTGCGAAACAGACATGAATGCACACATGAGCCGATACTATAAATACACAAAAAGACAAAAAACAAGAATACCACAAAAATACCTTGGCCATGGTCTTGTACTAATTGACGGTGCAGCGAGAGTTGCCTTTTCCCCTGCTTTCTGAACGATTTGAGGAGGAACATTAACGAGCGTATGTTCCGGTCAGAAAGTTTTACGTGGCTGAAGTCAGAGCTGCACGGGGGTTAGCCGGGGGCCCCGTGTCCTGAGGGAACATCAATTAAATGCACGTCCCCTGTTAACCCGGGTGCACGAGTATTATGAGGCCGGGCTGGAGTTCCTCGAGCTCGGGGTGAACACTTGCACAAGAGCTGCGGAGACCCGTTAGAAGCAGCCCCGGAGGCCAGCGAGAATAGCCGAGAATTAAGCTCCTCCCCTCTGAGGCTTCTGCAGATTTCTGCAACGTCACGTTGGACGGGACTCTGGTCATGTGTTTTATCACCTCTAACATTCCCCGGGCCTGCCCGAGTGTAAGGCAGGGGACCGTCTGCTGGGGAAAAAAAATACCTGCACGTCCCCCCCGGGTGGACGGATGTTATGAGGCCGGGCTAGAGTTCCATGAGCTCGTGGTGAACACCTGCTTGTCCCCCCGCGGAGCTGCACGGGGGTTAGTCGGGGTCCCATGTCCTGAGGGAACATCAATTATAAATGCACGTCCCCTGTTCCCCCGGGTGCACGAGTGTTATGGGGCCGGGCTGGAGTTCAGCGAGCTCGTGGTGAACACCTACTCGTCCCCCGCGGAGCTGCACGGGGTTTAGCCGGGGTCCCATATCCCGAGGGAACATCAATTATAAATGCACGTCCCCTGTTCCCCCGGGTGCACGAGTGTTATGGGGCCGGGCTGGAGTTCCGCGAGCTCGGGGTGAACACCTGCTCCTCCCCCCGCGGAGCTGCACAGGGGTTAGCCGGGGCCCCGTGTCCCGAGGGAACATCAATTAAATGCACGTCCCCTGTTCCCCCGGGTGCACGAGTGTCATGGGGCCGGGCTGGAGTTCCGCGAGCTCGGGGTGAACACCTGCTCGTCCCCCCTCGGAGCTGCACGGGGGTTAGCCGGGGCCCCGTGTCCTGAGGGAACATCAATTAAATGCACGTCCCCTGTTCCCCCGGGTGCACGAGTGTTATGGGGCTGGGCTGGAGTTCCGCGAGCTCGGGGTGAACACCTGTTCGTCCCCCCGCGGAGCTGCACGGGGGTTAGCCGGGGTCCCGTGTCCCGAGGGAACATCAATTAAATGCACGTCCCCTTTTAACCCGGGTGCACGAGTATTATGAGGCCGGGCTGGAGTTCTACGAGGTCGGGGTGAACATTTGTTCGTCCCCCCGCGGAGCTGCACGGGGGTTAGCCGGGGCCCCGTGTCCCGAGGGAACATCAATTAAATGCACGTCCCCTGTTCCGCCGGGTGCACGAGTGTTATGGGGCCGGGCTGTAGTTCCGCGAGCTTGGGGTGAAAACCTGCTCGTCCCCCCGCGGAGCTGCACGGGGGTTAGCCGGGGCCCCGTGTCCTGAGGGAACATCAATTAAATGCACGTCCCCTGTTCCCCCGGGTGCACGAGTGTTATGGGGACGGGCTGAAGTTCCGCGAGCTCGGGGTGAACACCTGCTCCTCCCCCCGCGGAGCGGCACGGGGGTTAGCCGGGGCCCCGTGTCCCGAGGCAACATCAATTAAATGCACGTCCCCTGTTCCGCCGGGTGCACGAGTGTCATGGGGCCGGGCTGGAGTTTCGCGAGCTCGGGGTGAACACCTGCTCGTCCCCCCTCGGAGCTGCACGGGGGTTAGCCGGGGTCCCGTGTCCTGAGGGAACATCAATTAAATGCACGTCCCCTGTTCCCCCAGGTGCACGAGCGTTATGGTGCCGGGCTGGAGTTCCGCGAGCTCGGGGTGAACACCTACTCGTCCCCCGCGGAGCTGCACAGGGTTTAGCCTGGGCCCGTGTCCCGAGGGAACATCAATTAAATATCCGTCCCCTGTTCCCCCGGGTGTACAAGTGTTATGGGGCCGGGCTGGAGTTCCTCGAGCTCGAGGTGAACACCTGCTCGTCCCCCGCGGAGCTGCACGGGGTTTAGCCGCTGTCCCGTGTCCCGAGGGAACATCAATTATAAATGCACGTCCCCTGTTCCCCCGGGTGCACGAGTGTTATGGGGCCGGGCTGGAGTTCCGCGAGCTCGTGGTGAACACCTACTCGTCCCCCGCGGAGCTGCACGGGGTTTAGCCAGGGTCCCGTGTCCCGAGGGAACATCAATTATAAATGCACGTCCCCTGTTCCCCCAGGTACACGAGTGTTATGGGGCCGGGCTGGAGTTCCTCGAGCTCGAGGTGAACACCTGCTCGTCCCCCGCGGAGCTGCACGGGGTTTAGCCGCTGTCCCGTGTCCCGAGGGAACATCAATTATAAATGCACGTCCCCTGTTCCCCCGGGTGCACGAGTGTTATGGGGCCGGGCTGGAGTTCCGCGAGCTCGTGGTGAACACCTGCTCCTCCCCCCGCGGAGCTGCACAGGGGTTAGCCGGGGCCCCGTGTCCCGAGGGAACATCAATTAAATGCACGTCCCCTGTTCCGCCGGGTGCACGAGCGTTATGGTGCCGGGCTGGAGTTCCGCGAGCTCGGGGTGAACACCTACTCGTCCCCCGCGGAGCTGCACAGGGTTTAGCCTGGGCCCGTGTCCCGAGGGAACATCAATTAAATATCCGTCCCCTGTTCCCCCGGGTGTACAAGTGTTATGGGGCCGGGCTGGAGTTCCTCGAGCTCGAGGTGAACACCTGCTCGTCCCCCGCGGAGCTGCACGGGGTTTAGCCGCTGTCCCGTGTCCCGAGGGAACATCAATTATAAATGCACGTCCCCTGTTCCCCCGGGTGCACGAGTGTTATGGGGCCGGGCTGGAGTTCCGCGAGCTCGTGGTGAACACCTACTCGTCCCCCGCGGAGCTGCACGGGGTTTAGCCAGGGTCCCGTGTCCCGAGGGAACATCAATTATAAATGCACGTCCCCTGTTCCCCCAGGTACACGAGTGTTATGGGGCCGGGCTGGAGTTCCTCGAGCTCGAGGTGAACACCTGCTCGTCCCCCGCGGAGCTGCACGGGGTTTAGCCGCTGTCCCGTGTCCCGAGGGAACATCAATTATAAATGCACGTCCCCTGTTCCCCCGGGTGCACGAGTGTTATGGGGCCGGGCTGGAGTTCCGCGAGCTCGTGGTGAACACCTGCTCCTCCCCCCACGGAGCTGCACAGGGGTTAGCCGGGGCCCCGTGTCCCGAGGGAACATCAATTAAATGCACGTCCCCTGTTCCGCCGGGTGCACGAGTGTTATGGGGCCGGGCTGGAGTTCCGCAAGCTCGGGGTGAACACCTGTTCGTCCCCCCGTGGAGCTGCACGTGGGTTAGTCGGGTTTCTGTGTCCTGAGGGAACATCAATTAAATGTACGTCCCCTGTTCCCCCGGGTGCATGAGTGTTATGGGAACAGGCTGGAGTTCCGCGAGCTCGGGGTGAACACCTGTTCATCCCCCCGCGGAGCTGCACGGGGGTTAGTCGGGGTCCCGTGTCCCGAGGGAACATCAATTAAATGCACGTCCCCTGTTCCCCCGGGTGCATGAGTGTTATGGGGCTGGGCTGGAGTTCCGTGAGCTCGAGGTGAACACCTGCTCGTCCCCCTGCGGAGCTGCACGGGGTTTAGCCGCTGTCCCGTGTCCCGAGGGAACATCAATTATAAATGCACGTCCCCTGTTCCCCCGGTTGCACGAGTGTTATGGGGCTGGGCTGGAGTTCCGCGAGCTCGTGGTGAACACCTACTCGTCCCCCGCGGAGCTGCACGGGGTTTAGCCGGGGTCCCGTGTCCCGAGGGAACATCAATTATAAATGCACGTCCCCTGTTCCCCCGGGTGCACGAGTGTTATGGGGCCGGGCTGGAGTTCCTCGAGCTCGGGGTGAACACCTGCTCATCCCCTCGCGGAGCTGCACGAGGGTTAGCCGGGGCCCCGTGTCTTGAGGGAACATCAATTAAATGCACGTCCCCTGTTCCCCCGGGTGCACGAGTGTTATGGGGCTGGGCTGGAGTTCCGCGAGCTCGGGGTGAACAGCTGTTCGTCCCCCCGCGGAGCTGCACAGGGTTTAGCCAGGTTCCCGTGTCCCGAGGGAACATCAATTATAAATGCACGTCCCCTGTTCCCCCGGGTGCACGAGTGTTATGGGGCCGGGCTGGAGTTCCGCGAGCTCGTGGTGAACACCTACTCGTCCCCCGCGGAGCTGCACGGGGTTTAGCCGGGGTCCCGTGTCCCGAGGGAACATCAATTATAAATGCACGTCCCCTGTTCCCCCGGGTGCACGAGTGTTATGGGGCCGGGCTGGAGTTTCTCGAGCTCGGGGTGAACACCTGCTTGTCCCCTCGCGGAGCTGCACAGAGGTTAGCGGGGGCCCCGTGTCCTGAGGGAACATCAATTAAATGCACGTCCCCTGTTCCCCCGGGTGCACGAGTGTTATGGGGCTGGGCTGGAGTTCCTCGAGCTCGGGGTGAACACCTGCTCATCCCCTCGCGGAGCTGCACGGGGGTTAGCCGGGGCCCCGTGTCTTGAGGGAACATCAATTAAATGCACGTCCCCTGTTCCCCTGGGTGCACGAGTGTTATGGGGCTGGGCTGGAGTTCCGCGAGCTCGGGGTGAACACCTGTTCGTCCCCCCGCGGAGCTGCACGGGGTTTAGCCGGGTTCCCGTGTCCCGAGGGAACATCAATTATAAATGCACGTCCCCTGTTCCCCCGGGTGCACGAGTGTTATGGGGCCGGGCTGGAGTTCCTCGAGCTCGGGGTGAACACCTGCTCATCCCCTCGCGGAGGTGCACGGGGGTTAGCCGGGGCCCCGTGTCCCGAGGGAACATCAATTAAATGCACGTCCCCTGTTCCGCCGGGTGCACGAGTGTTATGGGGCCGGGCTGGAGTTCCGCGAGCTTAGTGTGAACACTTGCACAAGACCTGCGGAGACCTGTTAGAAGCAGCCCCGGAGGCCAGCGAAAATAGCCGAGAATTAAGCTCCTCCCCTCTGAGGCTTCGGCAGATTTCCGCAACGTCACGTTGGACGGGACTCTGGTCGTGTGTTTTATCACATGACCAGAGTCCCGTCCATCTTGAAGTTCCGGAAGGCTGCGGGGAACTCGGTCGGTAGGAGCTTCCTGCTTGGCTATTTTCAGGCTGGGCGGGAAAGCAGTACGAGGCTCCATTAACGGCGAACTCCCCGCGATCCCCACAGACCGATCCAAGCCGGTTTAGCATTCCAGGCAGTCGGATACTTTAGCGCCTCAGCAGCGGAGGGGACGACGACCTCTAACATTCCCCGGGCGTGCCCGAGTGTAAGGCAGGGAACCGTCTGCTGGGGAAAAAAAATACCTACAAGTCCCCCCCGGGTGGACGGGTGTTATGAGGCCAGGCTAGAGTTCCTTGAGCTCGGGGTGAACACCTGCTTGTCCCCCCGCGGAGCTGCACGGGGGTTAGTCGGGGTCCCGTGTCCCGAGGGAACGTCAATTAAATGCACGTCCCCTGTTCCCCCGGGTGCACGAGTGTTATGGGGCTGGGCTGGAGTTCCGCGAGCTCGGGGTGAACACCTGCTCCTCCCCCCTCGGAGCTGCACGGGGGTTAGCCGGGGCCCCGTGTCCCGAGGGAACATCAATTAAATGCATGTCCCCTGTTCCCCCGGGTGCACGAGTGTTATGGGGCGGGCTGGAGTTCCTCGAGCTCGGGGTGAACACCTGCTCGTCCCCCCGCGGAGCTGCACTGGGGTTAGCCGGGGCCCGTGTCCTGAGGGAACATCAATTAAATGCACGTCCCCTG
>NW_026708812.1:0-34346 GCF_902713425.1 Acipenser ruthenus
TACAGTAGGCAATCATATGTAGTATTTATCAGACTAGGATAAACAATATCTCATTTACAACAAACAGCACGGGTGACAGTGACATTGTTACAAATGTTTGATTTACTGATGCTGTCATTTTTGCTCCTCAAAGCATAATGACTAATCATTGCAGTGCAACAAGGTTATCCTCATTTCTTTCTTTATTTATTTTTCCTGTTTGCTGTTGCCTGAGGTTATTGCAGCGATCAGTTTTTTTTTCTGGAAAAGGTGTTGCTGTAACTTATTTTTAATTCAACACATTATTGTATATTCAATCATTGTCTCATTTACTTTTTCCTTGCCGTGTCAAGCATCTGCAGACAAAATCTCTAGCCATTTGCGTTCCACAGCTTATTAGGTTTATTGAAATGCATTTGACAGCATGTATTCCATTTCCATTTCACATAATTCTGCAAGACAATCTTATTGTCACATTCTTCAGAAACATGTTTTCCTCAAACCTAAAATATATCTCCTCAAGATCTAGGTGCCTAACCATCCGAAAGCAGTTTTAAAGTATTGGTAAACAAGTCCAAGTTCCTTTTTGTCTAGATTTATTCGCAATACCCTTCTTGGGATGGCGTTTGAAGTGTACTGGCATATATGTTGCAGGATCAATGGTGATTACAATGGTTTAACAACAAGTACTACCCAAAACAGTGTTTATATACTGTACCATATAAAAGAGGTGTATACAGAGATGAAACCCATACTAAAACGAATTGTGAGAATTAATTATGTGTGTGCCTGCAACCACTTTATGAATAAGGAGTATATTATTTAAAAATATATATATATCAGAATATCAGTAAAGTACATACAGTCATGCAGGTAGTGAACAAAAAAATGGAAACACCAATGTAAAGTCACTTAATAGGATGTTGGGCCACTATGGTATCCCGCTCTGTGGAGTTCTCGGCAGACCGTTTTTGATGAAACTGGCTGCTTGCACCCCAGGTTGAAATTTGCAGACAATTGATCTGCAGTTGCTCGCCTGTTTTGCCTTGCACTTCGAATTAATGCACGAATGTCACAATCCTGGAGTATGCGCTTCTGCCCACTGTTGCCCTTTGCTGGCGATGTCTTTCCCTCGGAGTTCCAAGCCGACATCACCTTAGACACCGTTGCTCGTGAAACATTAGCAAGTTGAGCTGTCTTGGTCACTGAAGCTCCTGCAAAACGCGCCCCAACAATCACCCCTCTTTCAAAGTCACTGAGGTCTCCTCTTGCAGCCACGCTAGCCATAATTATAGGCAACCAGGCCTGTCCAGCATCTTTATACATGACCCTAAGCATGCTGGGATGTTATTTGCTTAATTAACACATGATCCACAGCTGTGTGGAAGCCCTTGCTTTCAATATACTTGGTGTCCCTCATTTACCCAGGTGTTTCCATTTTTTTGTTCACTACCTGTATGTACAAATCCTGTTGACATTATGTAAAAAAAAAAAAAAATTCTACTGGTACAACTAAACTTGTAAAATGAAACTTGCACAAATGAAATTCAGACAGAGCACAAGCCACTCAGTGGATTGCTGCACATGCCAAGTTACATTTACACCAGGGTGGTGATGTGTTTATTTGTGTATTTCATATGAAACAAACAACAATAACAACAAAAATAATGAATTATTATATCATCCCAATCCCTCCCAGATATAAAATAATAAAATCCCCCCCCCCCCCCCCCTCCAAATTGTAATGCAATCTGAGAACCTTACCTCTACATCTTCATTTTTACAGCTGCAGGGATGATAGATGAGACAATCTGAACAAGTTCCTTTCAGAAATATATCAGAATTAGACAGGAAGAGATAAAAAAAAAATATGAAATCTAGATACCTATACTGTGGTTGCTCATCCACCAATCTATCCCTTAGGAGCAATATGTCACACACATATGCAAACTAGTGTATTACTCTCTAGCCCTGGATGAGTCTTCAACCTCTCTCCTCCCTTGCATTGGTGAACAGATGAACAAAAATAATGTGGCATTCAGTAGTAAGGGAACTCAATAGTGAATTAAGTAGAGACTAAGTAAAATGAACAGGAACTGTATGAAAGTTGAACAAACTACTTCAAGAAACAAAAGGGAATAAGAAAACTGAACAAAATAATCAATAAAACCCTTGAACTGTAATATATATATATATGTTACAGGAAAGTTTGAATCTGGTTAATCTTAAATTTTACCAGCAAATGTCAGCATTTATTAAATAAGGTGGTAAATGTCTGAAATTATGAAATAATAGCTTTTTGAACACTTTCCAGTTAATCTTATGATTTACCAAAGTGCATTGGTAAATGCAGGTATATCATCGAAGAATGTATTTATTCCTTTATATAAATTGTGAATGAACAAAATAATCATTAATGAGCTTACAGTAATGCACAATTGAACAAGGTACTGAAGAATATTGTGATGCAATAGAACGACCAACATTCTGGTAAATTTGAGTACAAAACAATTCACAATGGTGTTGAAGGATATTGTACTCCAATTTCATAGTCGTTTAATGAAAAATAACATTTTGTTAAATACAAATAAAATCATTTAGGACCTTAGTTTTTCCAACAGAAATCACACTGTGGTTGTGACACAAAATGTGACAAATACAGGCGCTGAAAATATATTTACTTACTTATTGTATCATGGTAGACTCAAGTTACACAGGATTCCTGAAATCTTACAATGCAGGAAAGCGAGACATTCAGTCATTAGTCAAAGGCACTTGGTTATTCTTGAGATTTATCAGTAAATGTCAGAAATAAAGCACAATTTCTGACATTTACCAGTAAATCCTAAACTATGCCAATATTCAGACTTTTACCATAAAATATATTTTAAATTATACTTCAGATTTTTTAAAAATAACAAATTTGACTCTTATTGATCTTTAGTTGAACTTTGTTTTTTTTCCACTCAATCCATCTCAAGCTTCCTTGTTACTGTGTGTCTAGGGATACAAACATAGCCATGAATGTATTCTTTTTCATCGTCCATTAAATCATACACTTGTACAATTAGGGGTCTATAGTGATCGACACAACATCCCTCTTTCACTAGCTGAAATCATTTGAAAATGTTGCAATACATCAACAGCTTTAGTAAATAGCCAGGTGTTCATTTCTCCTGCCCTCTTACTCTCCCACCCTTCACAGATTTGCTAACGTAGCATGGTAAAGTTAATCCTGCACAACCTTTTAGATAATTTCAGCTTACAAAGTAACTTTTGACCAGGTGTCTTGAATTTTCAAAACTAATTAGCTCATTTTAGAAACTGCATAATTGCTTAATCATTTGTTCTTGTAAAGTAAATTATACAGTGTCTCTTAATATAATATTCCAGTGGTTGTTGATTAGCTGCAAGATGAAGCCTTCAGGCTCAGCTGCGAGCACAGGGGACTGGATTCAAAGGACTGGAGGTCCATCTGCAATAATACAAATTACATCTTAACACAAGAACAAAAAATAATGTTTATTCACAAAGTAAGCAATGAATATGTTGGTAGCATCAGTGGCTAATATTTGGCAGTGCTCAATGGTTGTCCACTGTCAATCAGAATGAGCTTAGTCACCACCCCCATATTATTTGGAAATAAAATTCCACCAGATAGATACATAAATACAAATTTTCACGTGAGTTTTAGGCCATGTAGCATAGGGTATGCCAGTCTTTGGTGTGTCAAATGTTGTGTACTAACACAAGCAACCAATATCATACAGAATGCACTACCCTGGGAAGGATACAGCTTTACTACTGGTGTCTCTTGATTAATGTCAGTAGTAACTTAAATGTACCCATATTATTCTTGAGCATAGCCTGCGACCGAAAGGCATACAGCAGTAATTCGTTTAGTGCTGACGGGGTTTGTTGAACCTTGCATCCCTGGATGATTACCATTTTAAGTTTCGGGTAATTTGTGTATGGAGGCTTTACTTCTGCAAAGCTCTTCTCTTTAACAACCAGTCAACATTATTTATGAGTGACACATAATACCCACAAGGGATCTGCAATCCAGAATTTTTTTTATTTTATTTTTACTTTAAGAAAATGTTGTCCTCACAAAAGCAATTTTTTAACATAATTGGTAAGAGTCATATTATAGACTTTATTAAAAAATAATTGGATCAGCAGAGCCATTTAAAAAAAAAGTCTGTTTACTGAATATAAAAAACATGTTGATTCCTTTGCAGTCTTTTCACTACATGTCTATTTCACAATGCTGTATTTAAAACACAACACAATAAACCATAATGCAATAGATTGCCAATTAGTGGGTAAATTGCACTTAGACGAACATTCAGATTTTGATGAATGACTTTTTGGAGCCCCATAATCTTTGAGTAAAAGCTTTTTCTCTGTTATGGGAGAGTAAGGGAATTAAGGCTAACAAAATATTGATTTTGCAAATCTTTATTTGATAGACATCTTACTTAGCATGTGACTCCCCCCTGTTTGTTTCAGAATTTAAAATGTAACCTACGTGGGTATCTTTTTATCTAGGCAACTGCAAACGGGAAATTACATATCAGAAGCTTTACTACAAGCTTTAATACAAACTTAAATTTTGTTGAAAAAGTGGAACCGTATGTTATGTCTCTGCTATTATCCGGAACTGAATCTGCAGTGTGGGTTGTCATACAGAAAATCTTTATATATATATATATATATATATATATATATATATATATATATATATATATATATATATATATATACAGTAGAAATATTTCACCCCTGCCACAATTGAAGTGTCCAAGTTCACGTTTATTTATTTCATAGTTCATAGATAGTGCACCACAACACATATGATATGGGTAAGTCTTGAAACACAGACATTCAAATTACATTTATTAAAACAACACGTGTTCCTACACTGACTGGGTACCATACATCCTGCTCCATGAAACTTCATTACCATTTAATTTGAAAATGTAAGACGGGAGACTGGTGATAATAATACTAATAATAATAATAATAATAATAATAATAATAATAATAATAATAATAATAATAATCTTACCTAGGCCTATTAAAGACTTGGGGCTCACCAAAGGGCAATATGCTTGGTTCTGAATAAATCCACTGATCCTTGTTTAGGTAGTCCTGTGATGGTGATTGATTATAGATGCCATGTGTCCGTTTGAGTTTCAGTGGAAATTCCTCCATGTGCTGCTGGGTATTATATGACTGGTAACAAATGTGTGTGCCAATTAGTTACTTTGGCTCGTGGCATGATATATGGTCTGGACAAGGTGTCAAGTTTGAACCCCATCAAAGGTTTGACAGTTCTCTAGTAGGTGTATATAGATCTGACAATTACAGTTCTTTCATCTTTCTTTTTTTCCTTTTTTTCTGCAACTGTCTGCAGAAACATCACTTGATTTTGATTATCTGTAGACAAAATATTATATAAAAAAGACAACTAAATATACATTTTGAGAACTGTGTGAATTCCAAAGTACATTTTGCAAAAAGGACCCTGTGCTCACCAGCTGGCAATTAAAGGATTCGGTTTGAAGAAGACATTGAAACAGTTTTCAATTAAAAATAATAAATACATAAAAAATGTTTTATGTTTTTTTAATAATGGCTATTTCAAAATTAAATCACCAACCAGCAATACTTCCCTGACAATAAAATATATTCGTAACCCTTATGTTCTGCCTACTTTGTTTTCTGCAGTCCAAGATCTAAAACCTTCCTCTTGGATGCTTTGCATTGGGGAACTTCCACCATCAGTGTGAGTTGGCGAGATTGAGTTCTGCCAGCCCGCAATCCTAACTCAAACTGACAGAATCCCAATTTAAATCAATTCGATCTTGATCTGTTGCTGATGGAAATGAACAAGTCTGATTTCTAACCTCTTTCATGTCAGTCCCAATGGCGGATTGACTTAAGATATTTGTAAAGGAAGAGCTTAAAAGCATGATTGTGGACCCTTATTTTCTTGTTGTGGGTCCTTCATATTGCCCCTCACCTATATGTTATCCAGTTTGAGAGTACAGGGACAGAACTGATACCACAAACACACACACACACACACACACACACACGCACACACACATGCACATGCACACACACACTACAGGAGTACCTCTCCTGGCTGAAAGTAATTTATCCTTTACAGGCAAAAGGCGAGAAAAGAAGAAAAACAGTCTGAAATAGAGAATTGATTCTTTACAGGCTTCAGTTAGCATTGCAGGCAGGTCTAAGATAGCACAACAGAAGATAAGGATGTGATAGGAAGGGGCAAATCTTCTAAAAGGAAGGCCAGTTTCAATTAATCATGGTTCAGGAAACAGAGAAAATGCCAGTCTTACTATTATACAATGTTTCTTGAATTGAATTGTGCCAGGGCCTGACATACTTTAGTATGAAACTACTTCATGCATGAATTGCAGCAGTTTCCAAATATTTCAAGGCAGGCAAAAATAACAGCTGCCACCTCCATCTCCCACCACCCACGTCCAACCATCTCAGTCTGAATTGTGACTCAATGTATCACAGCATGCTGCTCTCCTACTTTGACCCTTAGAAGCCTACTTAAGTTAATTCTACTTAAAACAAATAGTACAGTATATTATGCTTGAAGTAAACCAGTAAATCCACCTAAACTGAGCAAGGACTGCCATGCACCAGTAGTAAGCTCACAGGTGCTCAGTTTCCCATTTCATCCAATAGGTGTCACTACTAAGCAATGCAATTTGCTAAACCCCAAAGCTCCAACCATGTTTTGCACAGTTGCCATTCCAAAACCCATAACATTCATTTGCTTAAGCTCCTATATAAAGAATAGCTGCAGACTTTAAAATATTTCAACTAGACTTTGCTAAGAAATATTTCAATGCTGTTTAGAAAAGGAACAGTATGCAGGTGACAGCTTACATTAGATGATGTGTGTAATACAGACTGTAGGCACTTTATATAATTCTCATGACAGTAAATACTTTTAATGACAAGTGGAATTAAAGTATCTGTTTAATAGATTCAATTAAGCCACATTTAATGGATTATATTAAACAAAAGTGAAGAAAAAAGCTTTCATTGTTTTCTGCCTGAGATAGAGCACAATTTTAACAATTAAAAATGAGATATGGGGAAGTTATTGCAATTTCTGTTTACTTTGGAAACCAATCATATCATCTCCACACTATTAGCTCACTCGGTAATCTAATACTTTTACATTTTAACAGAAAGAAAAAGAAAGGTCGCGGTAGGGAAGAGACTTGGAGCTGATTCAGACATGACTGAGTAGAATATTTAATTTCAATATTTTAACTTTTCATATTCAGTGGCCTTATAAAAAATAAAAATAAAAATAAATAAATAAATAAACATGGCAAACCTTGATAAAGTATGGTAAATGCATAGTGCAACCAGAGGGAAAAGCACGGGAACACTGAAAATATGAGCATAGTAACCCTTTATAAGGGTTCTTGGAACTCATATGGGAATCTATTGTGCATTCAAAACAGAAGGACACATTTTACTGTTTCAAATTACACCGTGCTACTAAGCAGATACAGTGCTTAATACATGTAAATTCAAGTATCTTTGGGGCTCTTAGTTTTCAATTTTTATTTTTGGTCATGTGATGTCCCTTTAAAGTATATTGAGCCGTTTCTTAATGGAAAAGCGGTTGATTGTGAAACAGATCACTTTGTTTTTTCTCCCATAACTTGATTGGGACAATGGACCTGTTTCATTGATAATGTAAAAAAAAAGATAAAAAAAAGACAGCTCCTTATTCAAACCGAACACAAAAGGCGAGTTCAGTTAAATAGCATTTCCCGGATTTAAATCTTAATGACTTATTGCAAAAATGTTATAACCTGTTTTGCAAATCATAGTTTTCCTCTTAATTATGATTTAATTTAATCAATTTAACTTAATTTGCTGTTGGTGTTCAGTTTGAATTAAAAATAAAGAGCTGAGTTCTTTTTTTACATTATTAATGAAACAGTTCAGTGATCACCAAGTTGCTAATGCTTTACACTTTTCCTTAACCAGTTACAAAAATCTGGAAATCATAGTGAGTATTTGAACATCTGCAAGATAACGATTTTGTTCAGAACATCATCAACCAGTCGTTCGGCTGTGCCTTAACCAAAATCCCCATGTGCTGTTCATGGTAATAATATGAAATCTTGCCAGGCATCAATTATATGAACACAGTCATGAAGTTGGCTATTACAGTTGGCTATATTTGAATCAGTATACAATGCAGTTTATTATTTATTATGCAGATATCTATAAATCTATTTCAGTCTATGTATGTATTGATTAATAAAGTGTTGTTTTTTTGATTGACGTATTGCGCTTGTATACATACCAAAGGACTGAATTAGGTTGAAGTACAGCTACAGTATATACTATAGTGCAATTATAATTACTGTATGTCTCCATAGATATGCATTTAACAGTCAATGGAATTGAGTGCGGAACTGGATTTCTGGGCATGGCTAACAATGTAATTACCCATTACCCAGAGCACAGAAGAGCTTTAAATTGACATTGCTGGATTTATATAGCAGGCTTAATAGTTTTCAAATAGTTTAATTAGCTGACTGAAACCACTTGTATATCCTACTGTACAGTGTCTTGTTTAGTTTGTAATCATGCCTGGTTTTAAAAAAAAAGCTGTTCTCTGGCCATTATTGTTACTTACTCGTATGTCAAAGTATTTGTCATTGAAGTTACTTTTTTCTAAATTTGGCACTGTTGAGTGTTTTTTTTTTTTTTATTTTATTTTTTTATAAATTTAGTCGTCGCCAATTATTTTTACCCCGGTTTTCACCCCAATTTAGCATGCCCAATTATTATCTGTATCCCCGGCTCACCGCTCGCAACCCCCCCGCCGACTCAGGAAACGGAGGCTGAAACACGCGTCCTCCGAAACGTGCTCCTTCCAAGCCGTCATTTTTCGCACTGCAGATCCACAGCAATGCTACCAGACCTATAGTGCCGGAGGACAACACAGATCTGGCGGCTCCGCTGCAGAGCCACAGGCGCCCTATCGGCCACAGGGGTCGCTGATGCGCGGTGAGCCGTGGATTCCCCTGCCGACCTAAGCCCTCCCTACCCGGGCAGCGCTCAGCCAATTGTGCGCCGCCCCCTAGGAACTCTCGGTCACGGTCACCTGGATTCAAACCAGCGATCTCCAGGCTATAGGGCACATCCTGCGAGGAGCGCCTTTACTGGATGCGCCACTCGGGAGCCCTTCTGTTGAGTGTTTAATATCAGTGGAAGAAACAAAATTATTACAATCTAAAAACAGACCACTTTAACACCTGTCAGTCCTTGAGCACAAGTTAGATTTTTATAATACATACTTTACCTAACTAATTAAAAACTGCATTTTAATCACAGCCCTGCAGCGAACAAAGCTGAAATAATTAATTTATTTGTAAAGGTGATATTTAATAGTTCACTATATTTTATACAATATAAAGGTTTACTTTATCAAATGCATTCCCAAATGAAAAACCCAATGTAATATTGCTAATACCCAGGAGCATACAAAAGTAACATTAAGACCATGTACTGAGAACAGAGCTGACAATTGGTTTTACCCATTGGATCCTCTGCACTCTGGCTAATTATCCATGATTGTTCTCCAGCCATCCTGGTACACTGGACGCCACACAAATTACCTTTTGCACCTGAGGACCCGCATATGAACTTCATCACACTGTAGAGGTTATCACTCCATTGTTGTATTCATACACACACTCCAGTGGTATACTGTAACTTACTCTCAAAACATTACATTCATATACACAGGGCAAAAGTACTATAACCTACAACATTAGTCCCTTAGCAAGTTTTGGATTGCTTTGCTTCAAACACTGCCCCGT
Organism: Acipenser ruthenus; assembly: GCF_902713425.1. Taxonomy (NCBI): domain Eukaryota; kingdom Metazoa; phylum Chordata; class Actinopteri; order Acipenseriformes; family Acipenseridae; genus Acipenser; species Acipenser ruthenus. Next base: position 9,888 of record NW_026708812.1, read on the forward strand.
TTAATATGCGTTAACGGTGGACTAAAAGGCTTACCATACTGATTTAAATGTAAATCTGGCTTTAAAATAGGACATTGTATTTTCTGCATGGCTTAGTTAACTAAGATCGGCATATATACATTTTTTTCAATATTTTTTCATGAGGATTTGCAAACTCTGAATAAGAAAGTGTGAATGTCCAAACAGGAACAAAGTAAAAGAAAAAAGAGTCTGCTGGTAACAGAGTTGAAATGCATCTTTTGGAAAAATGTGATCTCAGGCCCTGTTAAGAGAATGTATTAAATATATCTAAATATGAAATGTATATTAAATAATGCTTTTATTTTAGTTTCATGTGAATTATGTAATACTACATATCCTTATTTAAGAATACCGATAATAATAATCATCATCATCAAGGAAGGACCAGCTAAAGCTAAAGTCTAATCTAGATCTGGTGAAGTGTGTCTTTTAATACAACCTACTTTATATACCAATAGTGATTCCCTTTCTCTTACATTACTTCTGGTCCCAAAATGAAAACTGAACACAAAGAGTAACAGTAACAAAAGAAGCTAATATGGCAGTGAAAACCTTTGGACTCTCTTACAGCATGGACTCTGTCACTGAGCCAATGTGAACAGACTATCAGCTAATTCCCTACCGGCACAGGTTGGCCACATGGGAGAACACGCCTGGTTACAAACTGTTTTGAAACCTGGGAACATCTGTGGCTGCCATCTGCTTGCACTTCATGGTGTGCACCTGAAGAGAACATGCAGGCCTTCTCTCTATTTACACTGGGCTATGTGCACACTCGCACGTGATGGCAGATCTAAAAGATGCTTAAATGTTTTCCTCTCTTTCAATGTATTGCCTAGAATTAAATTGGGTGTACCTACATGTGCTTTGTGAAACCTTCCCCGGCTATCAGGTAGAACTATTTTTAATTTAGTCTCTGTGGTGGTCGCAAAAGATGGATTCCACTGTAGTAAAGTACAGCTGTGATCTAAGTTCATGTGGATCAATGATATACATGGCCAGCCTTACTTGAGTGAGCTGTGTTTGTCACTTCTGTCAGATCTTTGTCAACAGTCATGCGTGGAAAGAGCTGCTTACTGACTGTATGGACTGTATAGCGGATTGCCCTGTATCTAGAGACATTAAACACGAAAGCTTGGCTGCACCAGTAAGCTTGCAAGGAAACAACCAATGTCAACATTCTGTATTTTTGAGCAACTAAAGTGACCATAGGGTTCAACAAAAGCATTGTAAATCTAAACCTTTTGGGTCAAATATTTCTTGTGCCTAGGAGTTTGGATTGGGAAAGACAGTTTAACTCTTTAGGGTCTGCCTAATGTTAAAAATCCCACCGGTGACCTGACCCTTTAACTCTTTTTACTCAGGCACTGTAAGCGACAGCCCTGCTGGCCATGCACAGTTTGAAAGATAAGTCAGAGCTTTAAAACGAGGTCCTATTAGTAATATTTCCGGTATTGGACCATGTCAGGAGATAGCCGTGTTTTGCTATATTACTACTGAACTGTAAGACAGAGCTAGCTAAGAGCAGTAAACAAACATTTTCAGACAAACTCTTTACAAAAGATAACAAATGGTGACATCAAAGGCACAAGGACCTATTTTCCGATAAATATATGTACTTGTTTTTCGTGTTTGTGGATCAGATGCACGAGACAAGTCAGCCTTTAGGGTTAGGTTGCCTTGGTCACCACCTTGCAGTCCTCTGAAGCCACAGTGAATAGCTCCATGATCAGGGTGCATGGGATGAATAATTTGAATGTTTTTTATTTCCCTTTTTTCTTTTGCACATTTTTCAATTGTACATTTTTTTTTGGTTGCTTTTGCCCCTTTTGTATATATGGCCATAATTCCTTTATTTATTATCCAATTTGTTCCCCCCCCCCCCCCCATGTTCCCTACATGTTGAAGATTCATTGTACACTGTCAGAGTTGAGCTGGCCATGGTAAAATACATTTTTATAAACAATAAATAATGTTTGGTTTTTTTTTCAAAAAAGCTTTCTCTTTTTCTGTGCTATTTTTTTTATTTTTATGGAAGCCTAGTGTGTGCACATTCATTTCATGTATGACATGTACCTGTACCCTTTATAGATAAAGTGTTATAAACACATATCTATATAGCTCGGACCCGGACATTATATTTCATATAATGGACTACTGTAAACACTAAAACAAATTATGAATGCATTTACTGAAACAGCTTTGTTTTGGTATGTTCTTATGTCCTTATGGCATTTTAGCTTTATTTATTGTAAAGTAAACTTATTTAATTACTGAATGTTTTGGGGTAGAATATAGCTATGATTACATATCATGTAGGGCATGTGATAAATCGATGAATTGCCCTGAATAATCAATCAGAAGAAAACCAATATGATTACCACTAAGCGTCTGTAAAGGAATCGTTTTGGTCTGATTTTATTTACAGCATAGAACCAGTGGTATAGCTTGGCCATTAATTCCATTTGACCCCATTATGCCATCTAACATATGACATGGTCTTGGTTCCAACAATTGCATTATACACAGCATCTTCAGTATAGCACAATCATTTACAATAGCTTTAAACCACTGTAAAATATAGCTGTGTACTTTTGCACACTCTCAGCTTCTCAATTCTGCACAGGACATTTCAGAACCATGTTCCAAATTAGTGCATTTGATGAATTATAAAAAAGCTGCCAGATGTACACCTGGAAAGCCTGAGGAATCTTACCACTGTGATCTCTGCGAGGTAATTGGATGTTTTTCTTTTAAACTTTGTAGGGGTTCTGCTCAGAACTTGTATTCCCTAAACACGACTATAGAAGCACATCAGCGTCTTTAGATAGCTTATATTACTTTTTAATTGAATTTTGAAAAAAAAAAAAATCTTCTCATATGCAAAGCCATATTCAGGTCGACTGGATCACATTGCAGTTCTCAGTAAGATATGTATCCTTTCTTCTGCTTGTATTTCTTTTTATTTTGACAATTCTTACAAAAATAATACTTTGAATAACCAAGCAAAAAAGAAAGGCATCTGGTTCTGTAGTGTATCAGTATCAACCACTTACAATATTAGTAATCAAAGCATATGTGTCAAAACATATTACAAAATATTTGTAGCAACATTATGGTTACAACATTATACATACTGTCCATAAAAATGACATATGTTCTCACCCAAGGAGTGTATCTGTGCCTCCTATGAGTTTACTGCCAATGGACTTTTTCTTATTAAGCTGTGTTAAAATGTGTCATTTTTTAAGATTTAGATAAATGCAACACAAGCTCTTCATTTAAGATTTAAACAGAAAATATGAAACAGTCATAATTACATAATGTGGAACTATTTTCTAAGTTTTTGACCTTACTAAATACATTGATTAATGCTTTATCATTACAGCACTGTAATATTGTTAGGGCTGGAGTTAGGGTGAGGGTTAGAATTAGGTGGAGGGGAAGAACAATATGAAAATGAAATTATTAAATGGAGAGAAAGCTAGAATTGCAATATCCTGAGATTGATTCTGATGGCTTACTTTGTCTTTCTGAAATGTTATTTATTTTTTATTGAATTTGGAAGACATCCTCAGTTTTCTAAATCGTACTGCTGCCCCTACTTTTAGACCTGCTTCAAAAGGTACCTTAACAGAATGAAAGTTAAATTGATGAAACTGTAATTCAATGATTGTAAATACACAAGTTTCTTCTCATTACAAGCGGTCAAGCCAGTGTCAAGATGCTTGCCCTCAGACCAGGTTATTGGCAGGAATGTGAAAGCTTTTCAGCTGTTGATAAAATATAATAAACACGTATTATTATTATTATTTATTTCTTAGCAGACACCCTTATCCAAGGCGACTTCCAATTGTTACAAGATATTACATTATTTTTATATACAATTACTCATTTATACAGTTGGGTTTTTACTGGAGCAATCTAGGTAAAGACCTTGCTCAAGGGTACAACAGCAGTATCCCCAACCGGGGATTGAACCCACGACCTTCCAGTCAAGAGTCCAGAGCCTTAACCACTACTCCACACTGCTGCCCATATTCATTAACTTCTTCAAAACATAAAGCAAAATAGACTTCTGCTTCCAATTTCTTCGCAAAAGAATAGTTCTCTGACAGATGTCTTTCCCTGGACCATGTTGGTTTAAACTTTCTGTTCTTTTAGACTGCTGCTTGTGATAAAGTGGAAATCCCTTGGAATTTCTAGAAGACTGAAGAAAATTTACCAAATAAGGTAATAGCTTACATCATGGCCTTTTTTTGTTTACACAAATTTAATTTAGTGTCCAAAACTGTATAGCATTACTTTCACAATAAGAAATGGACAATTATTAAAAAAAATATTTTAGACTGCAAGACCGCTGAACAGCGCGTACAATGAATTACTCATGACCTTTTGGTTGAGCAACAGGAGTCCAGTCTGGTGCTTATATTTATTTTCTTGATATGGCTTAGAGATAATTGCTTGCCACAGCTGTCCTCTAAACCACAAAACATAAAACATAAAATTGCAGCTTCTAAGTACATTTCTATCTGGTTTTCTGTAAAAAAAAGATTCCCAGATAAGATGACTTCTATTTAAGTAGAACACCTGCTTTAAGACAGATAAACTTGTCTCTAAATGCCATTTTAAATCATCTTGTTTTAAAGTCCTAAGGTCAACTCACCAAAATAAAACTCCAGTGCTTTCTAACAATACGAGCAACTTAAACTTAGTGTGAGACGTAATAATTAATATGGAAGGGGTTATAACATTTAGTTTGCTTTTTCAATCTAAGTGCATCTTTCCATTCTTTTAGTACCTTAATGGCCTCCGTAGTTATAGAGAAGGATGCTAGGAGGAAGGGAGGAGTTATGAATAGTGGGGGAGACAGAGTGCAGTTTGGAGTGAGTCCGCCATGTTTTCTTTTCCTGTTTCTGAGGTTGATGCACAATCCTATCACCTTGCCTGATTTATCCTCCACCCTACCGACCCAGAGAAAAGAAGGTAACTAACGGCCTTACATTAGTATTACCAGTTTCAGTACCATTTAGCATAAACATCTGAAATAGTAGCAGCAGTATTTATGATCATTTAATTTCAAAGACATTGCATTGATGCACAAGCAGAAAATGGCAGACAGCCAATTTAGCTCAACGCGTTAACTTCCTCTTGACAAGGCTCCCCTGTTCCTTTCAGCACTACAGCTGGTGGGCTTGGAGTGATGAAAGTCCAATCAAGAGGACTGACTTGCTGCTAGAACAGACTTTCAGCAGAAAAAAATTGTTGCCCTTGGGGAATTGTACTTTGTGACAAGTCATCGAAAAGTGGCTTCAGTGGCTAACTTGTTACGACACTATACTAAGCTTTGCAAAGTAAAATGACTATTGCTACGCCAGCTCCATGGCTCAAGGCACTTGATTTTCTGTAAATACATATTATTATTATTATTATTATTATTATTATTATTATTTATTTTTTTTTACATTTAGTGGTCACCAATTATTTTTATTGTTTTCTCCCCAATTTAGTAATGTCCAATAATTTTTTTTAGGCTCAGCCCACCGCTACCACCCCTGTGCTGACTCGGGAGCGGCAAAGACCAGCACACACTGTCCTCCGAAGCATGTGCCATCAGCCGACTGCTTTTTTACACACTGCAGACTCATCATGCAGCCACCCAGAGCTACAGCGTCAGAGGACAACGCAGCCCTGGGCAGCTTACAGGCAAGCCCGCAGGCGCCCGGCCAGACTACAGGGGTCGCTGGTGCGCGGTGAGCCGAGGACAGCCTGGCCGACCTAACCCTCCCTCCCCCTGGGTGGCGCTTGGCCAATTGAGCGCTGCCCCCTGGAAGCTTCCGTCCTCGGTCGGCAAAGGAATAGCCTGGACTCGAACTCGCGACGTCCAGACTATAGGGCACATCCTGCACTCCACATGGAGCACCTTTACTGGATGCGCCACTCGGGAGCCGCAATATAGTAATTTAATATAGTAATCAGGGGTTCAACCCGATTTGAGGGGCTTGTGTTTGGTTGGGTCCAAGACATACCTGAAATAATCTAGTATAATTGTAAAGACTATGGCATCCGCTGAAAAAAGTATTAGGATGCCATTTTTATGACATTTTTAAACTAGATTTGAGAATGTAAATCTCATGGTTGATAAGGGAAAAAAAGAAGCATTGTGATTCTTTGTTCCCTGGCACTATTTTAAGGAAATACACATCAATCTCATATATGGTAGTCTGTTTACCCTACCATAAGGTGAACAAAACAACAACAACAACAACAACAACAACAACAACAACAACAACAACAACAACAACAACAATAATAATAATAATGTGGGCTTTTTTATATACAGAAAATAAGATATAATTATTATTATCTCTTATTATTATTATTAGAAATATAATTATGTATAATTACAAAACAAAAAAGAAGGATAGTAAGGATAGTTTCTGTTATCTGTTTTCCCAAGAAACACTTGAAATGAACATTTGAAATGCAGCAAGTAAAGTTGCTGACAGAAAACCTGCAAAGGTTTTCCTTTTTGTTCAGCTTTTAAACAAGTAAGAACTCGGGAGACTGGGGCAGTGAGCTATGTGGGCTTTGAAGTATGTTTCTGATTTAAGTTTCATACTGAAAGGAAATTGGAGTCAAGGGTTTATAGTATCTAATACTGAAGCATTCTATCCAGGATGCCCTTGCTGAAATAAATACACACTTTAGCTGGGATACTGTACTTACTGAAAGATTAAAGCAAACACTACATCCACACAAGAGGACCTGATTTAAAAAAAAAATACCTCAGATGATCTGTTAAGAGGGGAGGCCCAGATGGTGCTACTGAACCTGGCCGAGGATTCAACGCCGGTTCGGCAGTACAGGGGAACCAGAGCTGCTGCGAGACAGGTTCCAAAGGCGAGCACAGACAGTAGGGAAGTCCCTTGCTCGACTAGCCACAGACCTGGAGAGGGAATCCTGGAGGGCATACGCAGACGTTGCTGACCGAGAGCAAGAGCAGCAAGCCCGGTTCCAGTTCATTGAAGCCATGCGACCAGGCGAACTCCGCAAGTACCTGCGCCTTGCCAAACCCTGGTCACTACAGATAGCCTTCTAACTCGCCCAAGATTGGGAGGACGTGACCTGGGAAGAGAGCAGTGGTCGGCCATAACCCACCGCCCGATGGGCCGAACAAGAGGAAGCTGATGCAGCCCAGAGCATCGCCTCATTGGCAGAGACCCTGCGCGATATTGTGGCCGTTCAACAAGCTGGTCCAGACTACCACCGACCCCCAGTTCTCGTCTCTGCTCGGGATGCAGGCAGCCCGGTCACTGCCCTCGGCAGGCACTGCAGCTAAAAACCAGCCAGTCACCAGCGGAAAATGGAAGAGGGCCGAAGTAGAAGGGGAAAATTCAGCCAAGGTCTTCAACCCCAACCAAAACACCAGCACATCAGTCATCATGGGGAGAACCAGTATCGGGGGGCATCTCCATCTGAACTGCAGGGTGGAGGGCATGCCCTGCACCACGCTGATAGACACTTGATCCACCGTTACCCTGGTCAGACCCGACATCCTTCAGCAGGCTGGCCAGACCTGCTAGGCTAAAGTGGTAACCACAGCGGTGCAACTAAGGATGGTGACGGGACAACTACCCTCGATGCGAGGGAGAGGGCTACTGCCGCTGTGCCTGGGGGAGATCGCCTTCGACCAGGAGGTCTGGGTCACTGACATTCAGGACCAGCGCATCCTGGGGCTGGACTTCCTTCAAAAAAGGCGAGAGGGCGGCTAGATCTGGCGAAAAGGATGGTGACCTTCGGAGCAGACCCGCTGCTCCTTCTAGATGAACCAGCCACTTCACCCAGCCCTTTCAAGGGCTCCTGCAAACGGCGTCAGCCAGGGTTGAAAAACCGGAGGAAAGCCAGAGCAGCGGCCGCCGCCATCGCAGCCAGTCTCCCCTATCCCTCCAAAGTCCTGGCAACCGCCCGTCCTTTTAAGGGCTCCTGCAAACAGTGCACACTAAGAGCAAGTCCAAAGCAGAGCACCAGAGCAGCGACAGCCGCCAGGCACCACCCCCTGGATCCCAGAAAGTGTCAGCCCTTTCAAGGGCTCCTGCAAAAGGTGTAAGTGAAGCGAGAGAGCAGTGACAGGAACCAGCACCACCCGCAGGGCTCCTGCAAACAGTGCCCAACCAAGGCAGGAAGCTGCCTTAGTGAGGCCATGGAGGGGGTATACCAACGCAGCCAAGAGGGTCTCAATGCGCAAGAACGCAACCAACTCTGTGTGCTCTTACAAGAGTTTGCACACCTTTTTGCAGTCTGGCCCTAAGATGGGGGGCGGACCGGGATGGTCCAACATCGGATTGACACCGGGCACTCCCCATCCAGTCGAGAACCACCATGCCAACTACCCCTGTTCAGACGTGAGGTGGCCGGGAAGATCCTACAAGAAATGCAGAGGGAGCTACTGGCAGTAGTGGAGTCTGTGAAACACAATCACCCCTACCTCTGTGGCCGTCAGTTTGTGCTCTGCACTGACCACGCTGCCCTGCAGTGGTTGCTGCGCTTCCTGGGAACCCGAGGGACAAGCAGCCCGCTGGCTGGAGAAGCTCCAGTCATATGAGCTGGACATCCAACACCGACCAGGGGTGAAGCATAGCAATGCTGATGCCCTGTCCGGGAGACCATGCAGTGAGGTGGGGTGCCACCACTGTGAAAGGCAAGAGGCAAGGGAGCGAGAGACACTGAGAGAAGACAGGGATGCCGTGACAGTGAGGGAGCTACAGCCTCTGCCAATTGCAGAGTGGCGAGAACGACCTGCTCGTCATGTGGAAAGAGGAGATCGCCGGCTTGACTGGACTGAAGTGGCTCCACTCCCCCAGACCGCGAAAGGACTGTGGTCACAATGGGCTGCTCTGGAACTGCGGGAGGGCATTCTACACCGCTGATGGCAAGTTCCTGCCACTGGGGAAGCTCGCCTACAACTGGTGGTGCCTGGCTCACTCCAACGCACTGTGTTCCAAGCTAACCACAGCATGCCCGGAGTGGGGCACTTCGGCATAAATAAGATGTTGTCATGGCTCCGCGACTGGTACTACTGGGGACGCTGCCGCCATGACGTGGAGACTTACTGCCGGCGGTGTGACGACTGCACCGCCAAGAAAGGTCCCGGCGAGCAGTCACACGCCCCTCTCCAACAGTACTAGGATGGCGAACCGATGGAGAGGGTCGCCATCGACATCATGGGCCCTTGAAGCATTGGTCCTGGTGTGCGGCTGAGGACCAATGGGATGTGTAAGCTTCGGCACCCGGTTTAGCATAAAGGGGCGGAGCTGAGTTATAAAAGGCGCTGCGCCTGTGTTGTTGTTCCAGAAAGCAGTGAAGAGGGCAGAACAGTGGTCTCTGAGTGGGTGCTAGAGATAGCGTCCTGAAATAAAGCTTTGGAACTGAACCAGCATGTTGTCTCCTTTCTTCTGCCTGCCTGTGAAATGCTACAATATATACAGTATTTTAAACAACAATAGATACATGTATGCATCTTAATTAGCATCCCTGGATTTGAAAACACTAATAAACAATGAATAAGCTAGAAACTAACAGAAAAGAAGCAGCACATAGGCCATTAGTTTCCAGCATTCTTCAGTGTTAGGAATACTGCCCTAGTAATGCAGTGCTTTGATTTGATATGGAGAGCTCTTTTTAGTGGCTGTGACATTGTTGGAGCAGCCACCATGCACATAAATAGTCTTTTCTATCGACTGAAAAAAGCCATTTTGGTCTGAATAGTTCTGCCGTCAATGAGGTTATAAAGAAAGCCAATGGAAAATAGAAGAACTCTCACCTGTAAAATCTTTATTACACCATCAGATTTCAGGAGCGTTCTTGTTACCTAGGCAACCAGCAGCATGTTTAGCCCTGGGACAGCCTGCAGAGTGTTTCAAAGTCCAGATCAAATTATATCCTTTAGTCCGAGTTTTCATAAATCTCCAAAAAGACACAGTGACACACTAGGAAATATGTATTTATATTATTTATTAGCTTAAGGCTACAAATACATTTTGTTATAAAAAATAAATGTCCTTTGTGTCTTTCTAATACAAAAATAAACAGTAAAGGCAGCACTATTTAAATATTAATTAAAAATGCTTCACTCTTGTTTGTTTTTGTGCTATGTGCAAATGTAATGTTAGGACGTTATATTTTTATGTGTTCAATGTTCTCTAACCTTTTGATTGTGAGCACTTTTCCCCATTCAAGATCTAAAGATATATTTTGAACCACTTACTGTATCTCAAATGGCATACGTTAGCGATTGGTCGAAGGTGGCATGGATGCACTAATTTTGCTGTGATAAGCAAGTCTCTCTACCCTAGAGATCTAGCTAAAACATTTGTATCACCTTGAATTAAGGTGATCTTGGTTTCTTGGATCCACATCAAAATACTTTTCAGACAATCCAGAGTACCCTCCAGCTATCTTGCATTTGGTTTATCAAAGTCTAAACTAAACCCTTACTGGAATATATACAACATACATGAGGATAATACATACACATACTTGTATTTGTTCAACAGTATTAGGATTTCTGCTGCATTCTTCTTTTCTTAAAGAGCATTTACTCAAAAGTTCCCCCCTGCCTTTATATACCTAGATAAGCAGACCCCATTAAATCCGTTTTCTGACTGTTCTCACTTCCCTTTCTTCCATATTAGGAAATAATTCTCTATTCAACTGGGATTTAAAATATGTGCTTGATACCTCTACTCAATATAGTTTTATTTCTTGCAAAATGGGCAATACAAATTCAATTTTTGTTACAGTATCATACCTGATAATAACTCATTTAAATGCAAAATCATCTTTTATAAGTAAAATAAAAAAATCTGTCCATGTAAACACAAACTCAGATCCACTCTAAAAACCATCCCCAGTGCAAGAAGATTTATTTAAATGTCATATACAAATACATTAGCATATCAAATCCTCAAGCAATGCCTAGTTTATTCATCTGTGGAACTGCAACAAAAACCTCAATTTTATGTTGTGATATAATTTGAAGACGGTGGTCCAGAAGTGAAAAACAAAAAAACAAATAAGAAGTAAGCGACATGCAAACAAAAATTAGCGGCTTGTGTTTTGCACTTCAGGGCCACTGTATTTGAGGTTATTGTCTAATACAAAAATAAATCTTCTATAGATTAACTTCGCTGAATATCATGCCCTGTTTATTACCACCATTTTTCAAAAACCACTCACCATAGGTTATTTGAGGAATTACCTCTCTTAATATCATCTCACAAACCGCTTATTATCACATTGTGTGCGGCCTGTATAATGCTACGTGGGCGGTCTAACGGAATACAGTTCAGTTACACCAACATCACCAATTTTTTCTTTTTTAACATAGTCAGTGTTATTCACAAAAAAATAATTAAGAGCTCTCATCAGTTGACAATTCATGCCTTTTTTAGACAATGACACAAACTCTTTTGTTCCAGTTAATGATACAAAATGTATTTGTCCTGTAGTAAACTGTATGCATTTGTTTAAATGTAAAGAACGAATAAATGTACAGTATTAAAACACTGCTCTTTAATTCACTGTTAGTTTGCTTTCTTTTTTTCTCAAACCCGTAATGTGCTGTCATAGGCAAACGTTTATATCATGACCCGCTTTATATCACAAATTATGCCTGCATGGCAATCATAATATAAAGTGGGTATTTTTATATATATATATATATATATATATATATATATATATATATATATATATATATATATAATATATATTCCTCAAAGATGAGGGAACTTTAACAGGTTCAACCAGTGTCAAATGTGTACACCAGATATTTTTTGTTTAACAATACACATTGATGCCACAGAAGTAATTGGACCTCATAATATATTTTCTTAATCTGAAATGTACTAAAAATACACTTATTTGACAAATGCTTAAATTGCTGTTACCTTTAGTAGAAAATAAAAACAATTACAGATTGCATTCTGTTGAATTCCAAGCAGCCAGTGTGTGGCTTCGTGTCAGTACTCAATATATTAACAGGTCAAAAATAATGAAACTGGCAGCCAGCCCTGATTATTTTTCTTTGCTATTTTACTTCCTCACAAAGAAGGTTAATTCGACTGCAGGAAACAATGGCTATGTAACGATTCCATTTTACCTGTACATGTCAGAGTATGAAGAAAATAGCATACAAAAGCCTACTAGCCTGTTCTATACCCAAGAATATTAACACTTTAAAACCATTGGAAAGATTATTATTTTCATTTAAAATATTTTTTTATTGAAATTCAAGAAAAGTATTCAACAAAGAAAAACCTTTGAGTGCTATGCAAATGTAATATGATTGTGGGAACAGGAGAACCTAGAAACAGCAACTAAGTATAACACATAATGTACATCTTACTGTACTTGCTGTAATTCCATCTTGGGTTTTTGATGACATTGATAAATCACACAAGCTAGCAAAGGAATTACAGCCTTATTATGTACACTTAGGTTTACATAATTCCTTACATTATCCTATCCACCATCATTTGTATGGCATCAGGAAAAATAAAACCACCAGCCTAGTGAATCCAAGGAACCCAAGGACAACCTAGGAGTTACCAAGCCTGCTCTTTTCTGGGTCATTAACAGCCAAGCAGGGCATGCATGACCTACAGTTTTTTTTTTTTAATTTGTACAAGTCTCTCCAAGTGGCAAGTGAGTTCCATTAAAGCCAGTGAGTTCAAAATTATTTTCAGTTGTCATTAAGAAGGACATGCTAACGAGACAAGCTCAAACTCCAGTACACAGCAGTGAGTGTGTCAAGCCCTTCGCAGATTGTGTGGTCTGAGCACCTATTAAAGCTGACAGGGAAGGGGCCCTGGAATTGGTGAGCCGCCTGATTACACCTCTGTTCCCTATCCCCTACTGACTGTGGTTAAGCTGTAGCCTTCCATTTCCTGCAGAAATAAATTAAAAGTCAGAAGCAATTTGCGTGACGGGGGAGGGGGGGGGGGGGCTATGCAGGTGAATTTCTTTTTTTAGTTTCTGAATAACAATTTCTGTAGCATGGAAATCAATTGAAACCCTTTGATGGGGGAAAGGCTTATTTTCTGGTGGTGACAGTTTTGTGGCAGCAAAAACAAGAATCTGATTAAAGTAAAGACAGTGAGAGATTGAGGTCTTGTTCCAACAGCGGGAGGATCAAGGCCTCTAATCTTATCTCCAACAAAACTGAGATGAACGGCGCATGTCAGCTTGGAAATAAACCTAGGTACTCCTGGGGGGGCTCCGACATTAATAGGAAAATTTGAAATGCACTTTTATTTTTTTTTTGTTAACTGTGAAGCTCTTTTTTTCTGCTGCCTGTGAAATGCAAATGAGGTATAATAAAAAAAAAAGTGCCAAATATCCAGATCAATCCATAGTCATCCCCAAAGAAATGATGGCAGCAGAGGAGTTTGAGGAAGTTTGACCTTTGAAATAAATACAAATTTTAAAGGAAACATTTGATTGATGCTGTAATTTTCAAGTTTATTTCGATCAGAAAAAAACAAACAAACTGTACTGTAGTTTTGTTTTAGCACTACAACAAGATTTTTGTAAGCACAAACATACACTACAAATGTATGGCACAACTCAATTATTGCTTGAATACATAAATTACACACTGAATGTCAGTTGAGAAGAACATTCTATACTGTACACTATACACTTAAATTTGCTTGTGCAGTTGCAAACTGTGTAATCACTACAAATGTATGGCACAACTCAATTATTGCTTGAATACATAAATTACACACTGAATGTCAGTTGAGAAGAACATTCTATACTGTACACTATACACTTAAATTTGCTTGTGCAGTTGCAAACTGTGTAAACTTACAAGGTCGGCAAATTCTGGACATTAACTTTTAGAGAAGCATTCACCTTTTTAATTTCAGTGTGCTTTGCTTGTTCTATTAAATGAAAAGTTAACTAAATAACCAAATGGAAATGATAAATACATCTCTTGCTACTGCTGTCTCCATAGATATCCAGTGACAATAGGTTTGAATGAAGTGGCATTGCGTAGCAATTAATTCATTTAACCACCCAGTTACCCATTTATTTTGGCAATTTCCATGTTTAAAAAGTTATTTCTTTTTTTTGTTTGCAGATTTTTCATTCTTAGCCCTGCATAATACTTGTGCAGATATATCACTTTTTAGAAATTATTTTTTGTGTGATAGATTTGAAAAGCAAACGCATTTCAAACCCTCATCATTGCTAACGTCTTTATCTATCACATATACATCAGAAAACTTGCGTCAATCACTTCAGTTTCAGGCACGGGTGTATAACGCTGTTATTACGCATTCTTATCTGTGAAGTGTAGGTGCAATAAATAAATAGGTCATTTTGACCAGTTCCAATCCTGACAAGGCTTCCTTACAACCTGTAACACCAACAAATAAAGAAAGAAATCTCCTCATTTTATTCTCTGTAGCTACACAGGCATCCATTCATTCTCAACTGTGTATATATAGATGACCCGGTCTGTCAAGCACATTTCTTAGGGACTGCTGCCATCTGCCAGTGAAAAACAAAATTGCATACAATTTTACAATACAGCCCTTATTTTTTCATTGAAGCACGTTAACAAGATGTGTTAAACTTTGCAGATGCACATAGCGCCTCCACATTATTCTCAGGAGTGACAAATTTGGACTTGATTGATATGCCGCAAAAGGCAGTATAATTACATTTCACAGTTAATGGTTTCACCTACATTGTAGTGTACGTGCCACTCCCCAAAAACACCTGAGAGGTTGTGGCTACCAAAGGTGGAACATATTAGTTGAATTGATGTTCTTCAGTTTATGGATTTAATAAGGGCTGGTTTGATTACCATATTCCCCAAAGGGATAAGTTATGGGTGAATATTTGGTATTAGCCCTAAAAATAAGTGCTAATGCATTCCAGGTTGATTCCCTGGTGAAGTTAAAAACTCAAGGTGATAGGTTGATCAAATCAACCACTAATTATTATTACATTCCTTCTTAATAATACGGACAGTAGCCCAATTGCACACTCTTTTGCTTTTGATTTTCCACAGGTGTTAGAACTACATAAAAAGACAACTTATACATCAAGTTTTATGGTAACTGTGCAGGTGTGAGTGCAAGAGCAGGTTATGTTGGTTCAAAAAAGCAAGTTGTTTTTAAAATCCCTTTCCTGGTAAAATTCGGAAGTCAAATGTATTGTTGCAAGCCCTTTCTGATTACGCTTTGTAAGGTTAGAAATCCAGGCCAATCCTGAAAGAAACGTCATAGATATTACAGCATTATTAAATCTTATATGTTACTTAATACACTAATCCCATTTTCAGTTGATTGTATGCAATACACAAGTAATACTAAATACAAGGCTTCAATGCCCATGGGATCATAGTGAAATACATGTCATATCTGGTTTGGTTAAAATGAGATATCCAGTGCCTCTTGACTTAATCCCATTTTAATTTTAACTACTTTTTTGTGTTATGTTTTGTAATTCAACATAGTCCTCTTCCTCAGTAATATATGAAATCACAAGATTGCAACAGCATGATCGGAAACATAAAGAGAGGCTTTCTTCAAAGTTTAATAGCTCCTCTTTAAAAAAAAAGAAATTGTAATTTTGTGTGTGTGTAATTAATTTTAATATCTCCATTGATATTTAATAAGGTGTGGGTTTTTAGTATCTGATTATCTTTCATACTGTAGGAGTAACCCATGATCAGTAAAAACAACTTGCAAAGCATGCAGTGTGGCGATCCTAGAATGTGTAAGTGCCAAGAAATATTGTCATCAAGCTCAGGTGCACCTCCAATGCAAAAAAAACCCCACTAAAAGTACACTGTAAAAAGTATGTGGGTAAGGTCACTTTATTAGGAAATAAAGCAGCCTCATGAGACACTGCAATGCAGATGGGATGAATGATATAATATATGTATTTTATCCTTTCTGGCAGTATTTTGAGATTTGGGAGGTGTCACAAAAACTGCATTGTACAGTTATTTAAGAATGTGATGGATCTGTTTGTCTTAACTTGTAGTTTTACCTTTGATCAAAGCTGAAGGTCTCAATTTTAGAAAAGTTAGGTTGAAAGTAATACAAGATGAAAATGAATGAAAGATTTTTTTTTGTGATAGCTGGCTGTCATCAATGTATTATTTTCGTGCTTGTTTAAAAAGAAACTCACTACAATTTTGGTAGATAAATAATGTAATATTAAATGTTTAATTTATTACAAATAAAATAAACAATGTAGTGCTGTGAGTAATATGAGAACATCTGTTATTTTCTATTTTAAGCAATCTTTGTAAGGACCATTTTATATGTAGACAGGAAGAAGGTATTGCAAAAGGTGAAGAAAACAAACTGCAGGCAAGCAAAAAAGGCAAGGCATTTTTAAGAAGTCGTATGCCACATTCACAATCATCATATCTTGTTGTAAACAAAACAACACTTAGTGATCTTAAATCCGACTATTGTCTTCCAGGTTAAATCCTTCTGAGGTATTCTAAGGTATTGATACCTTTTAAATATGCAGGGTCTTCAAAGCTGACACACTGTGTATTGTTATTGAATTAACTTCTTCTATGAACACCAGTGTCCTCAATGAGGGGTAGCATTATTAAGTGCATATTAGAGGTTTTTGGTCCAGGCCTCACAAATGCAACGTAGCTGTGCCAGGTTGAACTAACTGAACATGTGAATTTGTTGTGTCATTTTCCATTGTGTGTGTTTGCTGTCGGAATCCTGTTGCAGACAGCATCTAGAGTCAATTTGAATTGAAATTTTTAGAAAACACAGAATAGAGATTTAAGAAATTATTTGGCTGACATTGGCTACAATGATATGATATTAAATCCATGGTGTTTCGGTTGGGGTCCAAGCCATTATATCGAGGGGTTAGTTATAGTGAAAGGACAATCAAAATGAACAATAAACTGTTGGAGTGAATTAATGAGATGAGGTTGTGAATACAAGTATAATTACATGGACCTGTTTGACTCATGCATGCATTATTCTGAATAAAATCAAAAGTTTATTGGAAACATCCATAGATCGGTGCAAAATGAAGGTAGTTATTGTGTTCACCTGGTATAGTATGGCAGATGGACAGAGAGACAGACTGATGGACACAATCCACGTATAAGGGAGAGTGAGATATAGGTTGCTGGAGTAAATTAATATATTGATATGACCTTAAAATGATCAACTTTGATTTTCAATAACGCTTTATTTGCACTTACAATTATCCAGGTCTAAGGATGTCTAATATCTCCAATTATCAAAATGTGAGTGAAGCAAATCATGTGTTGTATTAGTGACATTGAATTTGTGACATTAATAAACTGGCAATTTAATAATAAGGTATGCATGACATGGAAACAGGTAATTAGATGGATTATGAAGAAAAAAGATAAGCATGTTTTTTTTAAAACTAAAAATATGAAGTTAAGATTTTAAATGACATTAGCAAAAATGCGAGAATGGCATTGCAATCTATTTTATACGGTTTTCATATCAGGACAGCTTGTAATACTATGGTACTGTAACGTCAGGTCTTGCAGTACTGCCAGTGTGCTATGTTGAACTTACAGGGGGACCTGGACTATTCATGTAAATAGTTGTATTTTGTGTATTGCTGTACAATGTGTGTGATGTGTCTGTGTTGTGATTACTTGCCTGTTTCCAGCCAGGTCCGCTCTTTGACACCTACCAGGCTGAGTGCGTCCCGCCCGGAGTCTGTGGGGGCAGGCGTGGCCAGACCCGACTGTATTTAAACCACAGCCTGTGCAGAGTGAGAGAGAGAGAATGGCCTAAATCAATCCATTTTGTACTAAAAGAGATAATAAACGGCACTTATACGTGCCAATTCCTTTCCATTTTTCTAAGAGCAATAAACGGCACTTTCAAGTGCCAAAAAAATACCTTTGCAGCGTCTCCTTCTTCCCACTGGAATCCATGAAAAGCCGTCGCACACAATGCCATCATGAATAAGAAAGAAAACATGAAAACATCTCTGATATATAAATACATTACAAAACAGAAAGTCTTCTAATCGAAGCGTTTGTGAACATTTTTTTCTTTATTTCTTTTAGTAATACTTCATAATTGTCGATCAGAATCTGGCAAAAAGGGTTTATCTGTTCCTTCCTTGTGTTTGTCTCCTTCCCTCTGCCAGCAGGCACTCACCGCAGTGTTTTGTATGAGGCCTTTGGCAGCTGCATTAAATGGCAGACATCCCATATGAAATTAACAAAGTAACACTGCTTCTCCTGACTCAAATACCCTTAAGTACTGTAGGCGCTTCAATTAAATCTAAATATACTAAAGCATGCACAACATGGTGGGAGTACATTGATTTTTCTGTGTTTCTTTCCAAATAGGCACTCCAGACAATCTTAAAAACATGAAAGGTAATCTTGAAAACATCAAACCTTCCTGTCCATTACACTATAAAGGTTACTTCAAATACACAAAAAACCCCTGGTAACCAGTTTTAGAAACTAGAAAGCTTAACTTAGTTTTCATCATTCGTTAAACATTACGCTCTTTTATCCTTTAAGTTGCCTCCTTTTATGTTTGAAAATTTGGAAATGAGCACAGCAAGACAGCAAAGGAACAGAGCTAGTCCAGCCAT
This sequence comes from Acipenser ruthenus, assembly GCF_902713425.1. Classification (NCBI taxonomy): domain Eukaryota; kingdom Metazoa; phylum Chordata; class Actinopteri; order Acipenseriformes; family Acipenseridae; genus Acipenser; species Acipenser ruthenus. The sequence continues at coordinate 28,575 of NW_026708812.1, forward strand.
CCATTTAAACGGAAATGTAATAGTATTAACTGCAGTGACAATACAAATCTAATATTCTTTTTGGCTAAAACTAGAAGATGGGAGGGGCTTTGACTCATTGCACGATGCAGGCCTTACCAGATGGTTAAAGCCCTCTTCTTCAGGTTGTATTGCTTAAATTAAATCTAAGCTGAATCAACACCTTGGCTCAGACAGTTTCTCCAGTGCCCTGTTCATGAAACTCACATTCACTTTAAGAGTTATTTTAGTAAATGTCAAACCCTTTTTAACAGAATGCATGCCTAGGTAAGCTGCCCCTATGTACTTACGTTTGTACATTTTTGAGGTTGCAGATTCAATAAGCAGCCATTAGCTTAATATTTCTGAGTGAAAATCAGGGCCCAAGATGAATTTAATGGCACGTCCCACTTCTAGCGACATTATCCAAGTAAATCTGAGTATTCGTACAGGCATTGGTTTCTGAGTATGAGTATGATGATGACTATGAGTAATGGGTTTTCTGCACACCCCTAGTATACGCTGCCCTAAGTGAATCTTATAGTTTCAACACTGCTAAGTGGCATGTTTTTGTGATGCTGGTATCCAAACATTTAAAACGTGTTTGTGCTATGCAGTTACATCAGCGTCCACAAGTGTGGACCAGATTATAGTGATATTATATCATCACAAACGAAATGGAAAAATATCATCCCCAAAATGCATTAGGTTCATTTTGAACTACGACAAGTATTACTTCTTTTGCATTTAGAAACCTAACTGGTAGGTCCCAGAGTGGCTCACCTGGTAAAGGCACGACCATGCAGTGGGACTGATTTCTTCTCGCTGTTCTAAAGTCACTGCTACTGACTAAACATCAGATGAGTTCAGGTGGACATATGCAGGGCTAGCTGGTGCGCTCCAACATCCACTGTCAAGCTCATGGGTGTAAAATGGTTATTGGGTTGGCGGTGGGAATGGAGGACGCCCACTGACCTTCAGTTCCCCTTGAGCTGTTGCTGCAGGGAGGGAAGGTAATTGTACATTCTAAATTGGGGGAGAAAAATGGTAGTAAAATAAAAGGGCAATCTAAATTATTAACAAAAAAGAACCTAATTAGTGACTTCCATTTTGAATTGACTCATACTTACAGTGTTTCCCTTTTCCCATCCCCTCAGAACCATCATGTATCTTGTAGATATTTCTGGGCTCATTCTTATGTTATGTGTTGCATATCGGACTTTAGGTGACTCCTATTACATGCTGCACAGGAAGGGAATCTGTAGTGTGGTAACAGAATAAATAGATCACCACAGTTGAAAAAGGAGAAAATTAAGTGATCTACAGAAAAAAATAAATATGTGACTTGGGAGAATATTGTTATGCTAAGGCTCCAGGTATCAAACAAATATCCTAATACCCGATCACCAAACACTGAATACATGAAATGAAATTTCATTCTTTCCAGTTTTCCAGCACTTTTTACCCTGTAGCATAAAAGACAACAATGTCACAGTCTTATTTTAAATATCTAAATGCAAAGAGCTGCAGGATGCACCAGTGACATTTATTATGAAGTTTATAGCATAGCAAGAGAAAGAACATTTAGATTCTAGCAGATCTGTTAAAACAAAATCTCCATTGGGAAATTGATACTTCTTTTTTATTACACCTATAGCGCCTAATATATGAACACATTGCAAAAAGGAAGTAAACTGCCTACCAATGCATAAAAATCAATTGGAAATGATTTATAGCATAGAAAAATCTGAGTTTAATCAAAAGGTACCTGGTATCCCTGACCATCCAACTGGTTCAGTCTGTGCCATCTCTCTTTGTCTGCCAGAAATGACTAATACAGAAGGATGTGCATCATGTTTGTTAACATGCTATGTTAGAAAATGAAATGTACTGTATTTTATTAATTAAACAATATGCTATTGAACCAATTATGAGCCATAAAATCATGGAACCTGGAAGTCTGCATGCTGTATTTTTAGAAACAAATGACATTATTTAATACCAGAAATTACATTTAAAAAAAAATATATATATAATACTTATATCATTTAGAATTATATTATGCAATTCAATTACTATGTCACAGTACTTAAAAAATGACACAGGCATAATTAAACAGTAATTGCCCTTTTTTCAAAGAGATATGTCTTTTAATGCACATTTGTATGCGCCTTTTCATAGAAATCTCAAGTAACAAATACTGTAAAGCCACTGAAAAACATGGTTCAGTACAATCAATAGCACAGATGACTGGATTTCCCTTTTGGAGTTAACAAAGCAGCACCACTTTACTGGAATATTTTTGATTCCCTAGAAAGAACAGACGCTCATATCCCATATGGAATTAACAAAATAACACAGTATGCTATAACAATAATTAGCTGATTCATTTGTTCAACTTTTTTATTTTCAATCACCTTGGGTGGATGTAGCCCCAACTCTAACAAAAGAATCCTCACTAACCAAATAATTGTTCACTATATTTATCTTCCCTCTTTCTGAACCAACCTATTTTCCAAGTTTAATTATTTCATTTTTATTTTTGTATGTTTTATTTTCAACCCATTAAAAACACATCCTTACTTTTCCCATCTTGGTGTATGTGACCCTCCACCTCACAAAACCATGGAAGCCAAATAAAAGCCACAAAGAGGGTTTAAACACTACCACAAAACAATAGTATACTGAAAAAGCATTGCCAAATTGGCCTTGGTTAAATGCTCAAACAGCTGGGTTTCAAAGTAGGCAATGTCTGAATAAATGCATTTTTTGAAACATGTACATTCTCCAAAATCTCTTTTTTAATATTGGGTAAAAACAACTGCAATATCTAATATATATAAAGGGATACTGAAGTGTCAATGCAAATAATAATCAACAAAAATATAGAACATGTGTTCTGCATTCCCCGTAACATAGCATGTTAACTGAAACCCTAATCATCTTGCTTTCATAGCGTATTTCAAGTAAAAAAGTCCTAATTTGTCACTTTCTATATTTCACGGTTCACGATCCACGAATATGGGGAAATCATTTAAAATTCTGCTCTTCATGAGTTTGTGCTCAGAAGTAATTACAGCACTGCACTGCAATGAAAGAGTCTGTGATGTAGCAGGGTGTCATTGCACCTCTGCAAACATCACATCGTAAAAAAACTGAATTAACTGGCACTCCCTCACAATCTTTTGGTCTTCTGCACTAGTTGCCTCAATTTTCACTGAAGAAAACTGATGATATTTGCTGGTTTGCTGAAGATGCAACTTTTTGTCTGTATCTGCTTATTCTAAGATGACCTCCTTGTCTTTGTGTCTGTTTTTTGTGTATCACAGAAAAAGTGTTGACAAACCTTAAAAGCACATTCTCATTATTATTTCAACGCATCCAGCTCTCCTCTTAAACCTTTCACCCCTTTAGGACTGCAGTGTTTGTTTCTGCATGGGTGACCCACTGCCTTTGTGAGGGCCACTTAAAATGAGTCTGTACCTTTGGGGATAAAGAAGATACTTCTTCTCAGCTGTTAAGGATGCACTTGAATAACATAGAGCCACTTTGACACGAATGGTAGCCAGTTGTCATCCCAGCAGCCGCTTTAGTCAGCAAAATATGACATCTCAGCTTGGGGAAATAAGCTCTCATATACTGTTAGATTTATTTATTTATGTATATGAAGGTACTGTATTTATGATGGATAGAGGCTCTGTGAAGTGACGTCTTGTTTACAGGGAACTTAGAACTTACTTGAGAATTAGCCAGGCTTGTATTGTGTTGACCTGGCTAGGCATTGGGGCACACTTGGCAACATATGCCCCATCCCCAGTCGTTCTGCATGTCTTCATTTGCTCAGTACTTGCTACATTCATATCTGCAGACAAAATCTCTTGGTGTCTCTAATAACACTGGAGACTAAAGTATTTAAGTGAAACTAAGAAAACAAAACAACAAACAACAAACTTGTATTTACTTTCTCCCTACCATGGGGTCCAATTCACTGCCGCTGTCACAAATGTAAAGCACCAGTATACATATCTCCAGAAACAGAATTGTATTCCAGTTCTAAGACAACTAAGTAACATAAGTTTTTATGAACCCTTAACGGGCTATCCGGGTTACGATTAACACAGGAGAGAAATGTTATTTTAGAAAAAGCATTGGAAAACAAACTGATCACACAAAACAAATTAGAATTTTAAACGTTACCAAAAATACATAAGAATCCTTGACAACCTCCAGGACGACCTACAGTTTCAGGTAACGGCTCAATTTCGGAACCACTAAGCCAGTTTGTAGACTATTTTATTAAGGATATTGTAAGAGATTTACCTTCTTATTTAGCAGATACCTGAGATGTGATCAGAGTACTTTCCCACCATATAGTTCCTCCAAACTCTTTTCTAGTTTCTTTCGATGTGGAAAGTCTATATACCAATATATCGCATGAGGGGGGATTGAAGGCACTGTCATTTTATTTTGAAAACAGACAACATGATTTACCCATGAATTTTTTGTTAGAATTAACTATATTTATTTTAAAGTCTAATTATTTTTTGTTTAACAATAAATACTATCTGCAAATCCAAGGTACAGCAATGGGCTTGTCATTTGCCCCAAATTATGCAAATTTATACATGGGGTATTGGGAAAAAGAATACACTAAACGACACTGCCTCCAGTCCACACCTGCAGGATATCTTATTGAGGAAAAGGTACATTGATGACGTTTTTGTAATATGGACTGGTTCTGAGACTGATTTGTTTTTATTCAGAGATTATATATCCTACTTTAAAATTCACCATGGAATTCAGTCAGACTGAGATACATTTTCTTGATTTGTTATTTTCTAAAAATGTTGATGGTAAATTTGACACTACAATCTTTCGTAAACCCACGGATAGAAACACAATTCTGCATGCAAATAGTAACCATCCTAAACATATGATTAAAAACATTCTATATGGCCAGTTTATACGTCTAAAAAGAATATGTAGCAATGAGTCCGATTATGAAATTCAAGCTAGACATGCAGAACCGTTTTTGATCCAGAGGTTATACAAAAGAAACACAGTTGAAATGGCATACCAAAAAACAAAAACATTACAATGCAAACCACAGAAATGAATGAATCTAGTGACGACAGAATCACTTTTATTACTGAACATCACCATATGTCTAATGAGGTTAAGAGAACAATTTTGAAGCACTGGAAAATATTGGAATGCGACCCACAATTACAAACTTGTATTACTTCTCCACCTAGGTTTTGTTTTAAACGAGGTAAAATATTAAAGATGCAGTAGTCTCTTTAATGTACAAACCATCAGCACCAAATGAAAATTGGCTAACGAGAGAATTACATGGGAATTATCGATGTGGGAGATGCATTCATTGCTAAATACATTACAAAACCATCCACATTCGGGTCAAAAGTATGTGATTTGTGATTTCATTAATTGTATTCAACTAATGTCATATATATATATATATATATATATATATATATATATATATATATATATATATATATATATAGTTTAAATGTCATTGTGGACTAGCGTATATAGGACAAACAAAAAGAAATCTGATAAAATACAAATAGCAGAACATAAAGCTGCAATTAGAAATAACAGTATGGATTATGCATAGTGAGACATTACAAAACCATGAATCATGGCTGTGCTTCAAGTTTGAAGTTTGTAGCGATTGAAAAAGTTTCAGCTCCTAGTAGAGATGGTAATGTAATTAAACAATTGTTAAGAATCATTTTGGATTTTACACTA
>NW_026708813.1:0-34315 GCF_902713425.1 Acipenser ruthenus
TGATCATCAACTGCCACGACAACACACTCGTTTTTTTATGCAGTACTCCTGACGAACTTCACCCATTGCCCGCATCGTACCGGCTCTTAAGGTAGCTTGTGTTGGAGCAGCAGGACAAGCTCGCCATCCCGCCCGCTGCTTTACTGCATTATTGCTCACCAAAACACAACGCACCAGGGAGAGATACCATGGTAAATAGGTAACCTATTTACCATGGTATCCCTCCCCTGCGGCGGCTGCTCTTGATCTACGGCTGCTCTTGATCTCCGTGAACGCACCCGCTGTCTCCAAACCTTGCAGAGCAGCACATTGAAGCGCTTGAAAACACAGCACAATATTCCCTAATAACACTTGCAATGCATTATGACTTCAAAGGTATGGCTTTAGGTCTATGACATTATTATTTATTGATTTTATTTTGTTTTATTTCTTTGATCATCAACTGCCACGACAACACACTCGTTTTTTTATGCAGTACTCCTGACGAACTTCACCCATTGCCCGCATCGTACCGGCTCTTAAGGTAGCTTGTGTTGGAGCAGCAGGACAAGCTCGCCATCCGCCCGCTGCTTTACTGCATTATTGCTCACCAAAACACAACGCACCCAGGGGAGAGATACCATGGTAAATAGGTAACCTATTTACCATGGTATCCCTCCCTGCGGCGGCTGCTCTTGATCTACGGCTGCTCTTGATCTCCGTGAACGCACCGCTGTCTCCAAACCTTGCAGAGCAGCACATTGAAGCGCTTGAAAACACAGCACAACATTCCCTAATAACACTTGCAATGCATTATGACTTCAAAGGTATGGCTTTAGGTCTATGACATTATTATTTATTGATTTTATTTTGTTTTATTTCTTTGATCACCAACTGCCACGACAACACACTCGTTTTTTTATGCAGTACTCCTGACGAACTTCACCCATTGCCCGCATCGTACCGGCTCTTAAGGTAGCTTGTGTTGGAGCAGCAGGACAAGCTCGCCATCCCGCCCGCTGCTTTCCTGCATTACTGCTCACCAAAACCGTTCGCCGAAACAAAAATAGGTAAATAGGTAACCTTTTTACCATGGTATCTCTCCCCTGGGTGACTTGTGTTTTGCGCCGGCTGCTCTTGATCTCCGTGAACGCACGCGCTGTCTCCAAACCTTGCCGAGCAGCACATTGAAGCGCTTGAAAACACAGCACAACATTCCCTAATAACACTTGCAATGCATTATGACTTCAAAGGTATGGCTTTAGGTCTATGACATTATTATTTATTGATTTTATTTTGTTTTATTTCTTTGATCACCAACTGCCACGACAACACACTCGTATTTTTTATGCAGTACTCCTGACGAACTTCACCCATTGCCCGCATCGTACCGGCTCTTAAGGTAGCTTGTGTTGGAGCAGCAGGACAAGCTCGCCATCCCGCCCGCTGCTTTCCTGCATTATTGCTCACCAAAACCGTTCGCCGAAACAAAAATAGGTAAATAGGTAACCTATTTACCATGGTATCTCTCCCCTGGGTGCGTTTTGTTTTGCGCCGGCTGCTCTTGATCTCCGTGAACGCACCCGCTGTCTCCAAACCTGCAGAGCAGCACATTGAAGCGCTTGAAAACACAGCACAACATTCCCTAATAACACTTGCAATGCATTATGACTTCAAAGGTATGGCTTTAGGTCTATGACATTATTATTTATTGATTTTATTTTGTTTTATTTCTTTGATCATCAACTGCCACGACAACACACTCGTTTTTTTATGCAGTACTCCTGACGAACTTCACCCATTGCCCGCATCGTACCGGCTCTTAAGGTAGCTTGTGTTGGAGAAGCAGGACAAGCTCGCCATCCGCCCGCTGCTTTCCTGCATTATTGCTCACCAAAACCGTTCGCCGAAACAAAAATAGCTAAATAGGTAACCTATTTACCATGGTATCTCTCCCCTGGGTTGCCTTATGTTTTGCGCCGGCTGCTCTTGATCTCCGTGAAAGCACCGCTGTCTCCAAACCTCTGCAGAGCAGCACATTGAAGCGCTTGAAAACACAGCACAACATTCCCTAATAACACTCGCAATGCATTATGACTTCAAAGGTATGACTTTAAGTCTATGACATTATTATTCATTGATTTTATTTTGTTTTATTTCATTGATCACCAACTGCCACAACAACACACTTGTTTTTTTATGCAGTACTCCTGACGAACTTCACCCATTGCCCGCATCGTACCGGCTCTTAAGGTAGCTTGTGTTGGAGCAGCAGGACAAGCTCGCCATCCCGCCCGCTGCTTTCCTGCATTATTGCTCACCAAAACACAACGCACCCAGGGGAGAGATACCATGGTAAATAGGTAACCTATTTACCATGGTATCCCTCCCCTGCGGCGGCTGCTCTTGATCTCCGGCTGCTCTTGATCTCCGTGAACGCACCCGCTGTCTACAAACCTTGCAGAGCAGCACATTGAAGCGCTTGAAAACACAGCACAACATTCCCTAATAACACTTGTAATGCATTATGACTTCAAAGGTATGACTTTAAGTCTATGACATTATTATTCATTGATTTTATTTTGTTTTATTTCTTTGATCACCAACTGCCACGACAACACACTCGTTTTTTATGCAGTACTCCTGACGAACTTCACCCATTGCCTGCATCGTACCGGCTCTTGAGGTAGCTTGTGTTGGAGCAGCAGGACAAGCTCGACATCCCGCCCGCTGCTTTCCTGCATTATTGCTCACCAAAACCGTTCGCCGAAACAAAAATAGGTAAATAGGTAACCTATTTACCATGGTATCTCTCCCCTGGTGCCTTTTGTTTTGCGCCGGCTGCTCTTGATCTCCGTGAACGCACTCGCTGTCTCCAAACCTTGCAGAGCAGCACATTGAAGCGCTTGAAAACACAGCACAACATTCCCTAATAACACTTGCAATGCATTATGACTTCAAAGGTATGGCTTTAGGTCTATGACATTATTATTTATTGATTTTATTTTGTTTTATTTCTTTGATCACCAACTGCCACGACAACACACTCGTATTTTTTATGCAGTACTCCTGACGAACTTCACCCATTGCCCGCATCGTACCGGCTCTTAAGGTAGCTTGTGTTGGAGCAGCAGGACAAGCTCGCCATCCCCCGCGCTGCTTTCCTGCATTATTGCTCACCAAAACCGATCGCCGAAACAAAATAGGTAAATAGGTAACCTATTTACCATGGTATCTCTCCCCTGGGTGCCTTTTGTTTTGCGCCGGCTGCTCTTGATCTCCGTGAACGCACCCGCTGTCTCCAAACCTTGCAGAGCAGCACATTGAAGCGCTTGAAAACACAGCACAACATTCCCTAATAACACTTGCAATGCATTATGACTTCAAAGGTATGGCTTTAGGTCTATGACATATTATTTATTGATTTTATTTTGTTTTATTTCTTTGATCACCAACTGCCACGACAACACACTCTTTTTTTTATGCAGTACTCCTGACGAACTTCACCCATTGCCCGCATCGTACCGGCTCTTAAGGTAGCTTGTGTTGGAGCAGCAGGACAAGCTCGCCATCCCGCCCGCTGCTTTCCTGCATTATTCCTCACCAAAACACAACGCACCCAGGGGAGAGATACCATGGTAAATAGGTAACCTATTTACCATGGTATCCCTCCCCTGCGGCGGCTGCTCTTGATCTCCGGCTGCTCTTGATCTCCGTGAACGCACCCGCTGTCTCCAAACCTTGCAGAGCAGCACACTGAAGCACTTGAAAACACAGCACAACATTCCCTAATAACACTTGCAATGCATTATGACTTCAAAGGTATGACTTTAAGTCTATGACATTATTATTTATTGATTTTATTTTGTTTTATTTCTTTGATCACCATCTGCCACGACAACACACTTGTTTTTTTATGCAGTACTCCTGACGAACTTCACCCTTTGCCCGCATCGTACCGGCTCTTAAGGTAGCTTGTGTTGGAGCAGCAGGACAAGCTCGCCATCCCGCCCGCTGCTTTCCTGCATTATTGCTCACCAAAACACAACACACCCAGGGGAGAGATACCGGCGGCTGCTCTTGATCTCCGGCTGCTCTTGATCTCCGTGAACGCACCCGCTGTCTCCAAACCTTGCAGCACATTGAAGCGCTTGAAAACACAGCACAACATTCCCATAACACTTGCAATGCATTATGACTTCAAAGGTATGACTTTAAGTCTATGACATTATTATTTATTGATTTTATTTTGTTTTATTTCTTTGATCACCAACTGCCACGACAACACACTCGTTTTTTTTATGCAGTACTCCTGACGAACTTCACCCATTGCCCGCATCGTACCGGCTCTTAAGGTAGCTTGTGTTGGAGCAGCAGGACAAGCTCGCCATCCCGCCCGCTGCTTTCCTGCATTATTGCTCACCAAAACACAACGCACCCAGGGGAGAGATACCATGGTAAATAGGTAACCTATTTACCATGGTATCCCTCCCCTGCGTCGACTGCTCTTGATCTCGGGCTGCTCTTGATCTCCGTGAACGCACCCGCTGTCTCCAAACCTTGCAGAGCAGCACATTGAAGCGCTTGAAAACACAGCACAACATTCCCTAATAACACTTGCAATGCATTATGACTTCAAAGGTATTACATTAAGTCTATGACATTATTATTTATTGATTTTATTTTGTTTTATTTCTTTGATCACCAACTGCCACGACAACACACTCGTTTTTTTATGCAGTACTCCTGACGAACTTCACCCATTGCCCGCATCGTACCGGCTCTTAAGGTAGCTTGTGTTGGAGCAGCAGGACAAGCTGGCCATCCCGCCCACTGCTTTCCTGCATTATTGCTCACCAAAACCGTTCGCCGAAACAAAAATAGGTAAATAGGTAACCTATTTACCATGGTATCTCTCCCCTGGGTGCCTTTTGTTTTGCGCCGGCTGCTCTTGATCTCCGTGAACGCACCCGCTGTCTCCAAACCTTGCAGAGCAGCACATTGAAGCGCTTGAAAACACAGCACAACATTCCCTAATAACACTTGCAATGCATTATGACTTCAAAGGTATGGCTTTAGGTCTATGACATTATTATTTATTGATTTTATTTTGTTTTATTTCTTTGATCACCAACTGCACGACAACACACTCGTTTTTTTATGCAGTACTCCTGACGAACTTCACCCATTGCCCGCATCGTACCGGCTCTTAAGGTAGCTTGTGTTGGAGCAGCAGGACAAGCTCGCCTCCGCCCGCTGCTTTCCTGCATTATTGCTCACCAAAACACAACGCACCAGGGGAGTGATACCATGGTAAATAGGTAACCTATTTACCATGGTATCCCTCCCTGCGGCGGCTGCTCTTGATCTCCGGCTGCTCTTGATCTCAGTGAACGCACGCGCTGTCTCCAAACCTTGCAGAGCAGCACATTGAAGCGCTTGAAAACACAGCACAACATTCCCTAATAACACTTGCAATGCATTATGACTTCAAAGGTATGGCTTTAGGTCTATGACATTATTATTTATTGATTTTATTTTGTTTTATTTCTTTGATCACCAACTGCCACGACAACACACTCGTTTTTTTATGCAGTACTCTGACGAACTTCACCCATTGCCCGCATCGTACGGCTCTTAAGGTAGCTTGTGTTGGAGCAGCAGGACAAGCTCGCCATCCCGCCCGCTGCTTTCCAGCATTATTGCTCACCAAAACACAACGCACCCAGGGGAGAGATACCATGGTAAATAGGTAACCTATTTACCATGGTATCCCTCCGCTGCGGCGGCTGCTCTTGATCTCCGGCTGCTCTTGATCTCCGTGAACGCACCCGCTGTCTCCAAACCTTGCAGAGCAGCACATTGAAGCGCTTGAAAACACAGCACAACATTCCCTAATAACACTTGCAATGCATTATGACTTCAAAGGTATGACTTTAAGTCTATGACATTATTATTTATTGATTTTATTTTGTTTTATTTCTTTGATCACCAACTGCCACGACAACACACTTGTTTTTTTATGCAGTACTCCTGACGAACTTCACCCATTGCCCGCATCGTACCGGCTCTTAAGGTAGCTTGTGTTGGAGCAGCAGGACAAGCTCGCCATCCCGCCCGCTGCTTTCCTGCATTATTGCTCACCAAAACACAACGCACCCAGGGGAGAGATACCGGCGGCTGCTCTTGATCTCCGGCTGCTCTTGATCTCCGTGAACGCACCCGCTGTCTCCAAACCTTGCAGCACATTGAAGCGCTTGAAAACACAGCACAAGATTCCCTAATAACACTTACAATGCATTATGACTTCAAAGGTATGACTTTAAGTCTATGACATTATTATTTATTGATTTTATTTTGTTTTATTTCTTTGATCACCAACTGCCACGACAACACACTCGTTTTTTTATGCAGTACTCCTGACGAACTTCACCCATTGCCCGCATCGTACCGGCTCTTAAGGTAGCTTGTGTTGGAGCAGCAGGACAAGCTCGCCATCCCGCCCGCTGCTTTCCTGCATTATTGCTCACCAAAACACAACGCACCCAGGGGAGAGATACCATGGTAAATAGGTAACCTATTTACCATGGTATCCCTCCCCTGCGTCGGCTGCTCTTGATCTCCGGCTGCTCTTGATCTCCGTGAACGCACCCGCTGTCTCCAAACCTTGCAGAGCAGCACATTGAAGCGCTTGAAAACACAGCACAACATTCCCTAATAACACTTGCAATGCATTATGACTTCAAAGGTATGACTTTAAGTCTATGACATTATTATTTATTGATTTTATTTTGTTTTATTTCTTTGATCACCAACTGCCACGACAACACACTCGTTTTTTTATGCAGTACTCCTGAAGAACTTCACCCATTGCTCGCATCGTACCGGCTCTTAAGGTAGCTTGTGTTGGAGCAGCAGGACAAGCTCGCCATCCCGCCCGCTGCTTTCCTGCATTATTGCTCACCAAAACCGTTCGCCGAAACAAAAATAGGTAAATAGGTAACCTATTTACCATGGTATCTCTCCCCTGGGTGCCTTTTGTTTTGCGCCGGCTGCTCTTGATCTCCGTGAACGCACCCGCTGTCTCCAAACCTTGCAGAGCAGCACATTGAAGCGCTTGAAAACACAGCACAACATTCCCTTATAACACTTGCAATGCATTATGACTTCAAAGGTATGGCTTTAGGTCTATGACATTATTATTTATTGATTTTATTTTGTTTTATTTCTTTGATCACCAACTGCCACGACAACACACTCGTTTTTTTATGCAGTACTCCTGACGAACTTCACCCATTGCCCGCATCGTACCGGCTCTTAAGGTAGCTTGTGTTGGAGCAGCAGGACAAGCTCGCCATCCCGCCCGCTGCTTTCCTGCATTATTGCTCACCAAAACACAACGCACCCAGGGGAGAGATACCATGGTAAATAGGTAACCTATTTACCATGGTATCCCTCCCCTGCGGCGGCTGCTCTTGATCTTCGGCTGCTCTTGATCTCCGTGAACGCACTCGCTGTCTCCAAACCTTGCAGAGCAGCACATTGAAGCGCTTGAAAACACAGCACAACATTCCCTAATAACACTTGCAATGCATTATGACTTCAAAGGTATGACTTTAAGTCTATGACATTATTATTTATTGATTTTATTTTGTTTTATTTCTTTGATCACCAACTGCCACGACAACACACTTGTTTTTTTATGCAGTACTCCTGACGAACTTCACCCATTGCCCGCATCGTACCGGCTCTTAAGGTAGCTTGTGTTGGAGCAGCAGGACAAGCTCGCCATCCCGCCCGCTGCTTTCCTGCATTATTGCTCACCAAAACACAACGCACCCAGGGGAGAGATACCGGCGGCTGCTCTTGATCTCCGGCTGCTCTTGATCTCCGTGAACGCACCCGCTGTCTCCAAACCTTGCAGCACATTGAAGCGCTTGAAAACACAGCACAACATTCCCTAAAAACACTTGCAATGCATTATGACTTCAAAGGTATGACTTTAAGTCTATGACATTATTATTTATTGATTTTATTTTGTTTTATTTCTTTGATCACCAACTGCCACGACAACACACTCGTTTTTTTATGCAGTACTCCTGACGAACTTCACCCATTGCCCGCATCGTACCGGCTCTTAAGGTAGCTTGTGTTGGAGCAGCAGGACAAGCTCGCCATCCCGCCCGCTGCTTTCCTGCATTATTGCTCACCAAAACACAACGCACCCAGGGGAGAGATACCATGGTAAATAGGTAACCTATTTACCATGGTATCCCTCCCCTGCGTCGGCTGCTCTTGATCTCCGGCTGCTCTTGATCTCCGTGAACGCACCCGCTGTCTCCAAACCTTGCAGAGCAGCACATTGAAGCGCTTGAAAACACAGCACAACATTCCCTAATAACACTTGCAATGCATTATGACTTCAAAGGTATGACTTTAAGTCTATGACATTATTATTTATTGATTTTATTTTGTTTTATTTCTTTGATCACCAACTGCCACGACAACACACTCGTTTTTTTATGCAGTACTCCTGAAGAACTTCACCCATTGCTCGCATCGTACCGGCTCTTAAGGTAGCTTGTGTTGGAGCAGCAGGACAAGCTCGCCATCCCGCCCGCTGCTTTCCTGCATTATTGCTCACCAAAACCGTTCGCCGAAACAAAAATAGGTAAATAGGTAACCTATTTACCATGGTATCTCTCCCCTGGGTGCCTTTTGTTTTGCGCCGGCTGCTCTTGATCTCCGTGAACGCACCCGCTGTCTCCAAACCTTGCAGAGCAGCACATTGAAGCGCTTGAAAACACAGCACAACATTCCCTAATAACACTTGCAATGCATTATGACTTCAAAGGTATGGCTTTAGGTCTATGACATTATTATTTATTGATTTTATTTTGTTTTATTTCTTTGATCATCAACTGCCACGACAACACACTCGTTTTTTTATGCAGTACTCCGGACGAACTTCACCCATTGCCCGCATCGTACCGGCTCTTAAGGTAGCTTGTGTTGGAGCAGCAGGACAAGCTCGCCATCCCGCCCGCTGATTTCCTGCATTATTGCTCACCAAAACACAACGCACCCAGGGGAGAGATACCATGGTAAATAGGTAACCTATTTACCATGGTATCCCTCCCCTGCGGCGGCTGCTCTTGATCTCCGGCTGCTCTTGATCTCCGTGAACGCACCCGCTGTCTCCAAACCTTGCAGAGCAGCACACTGAAGCGCTTGAAAACACAGCACAACATTCCCTAATAACACTTGTAATGCATTATGACTTCAAAGGTATGGCTTTAGGTCTATGACATTATTATTTATTGATTTTATTTTGTTTTATTTCTTTGATCACCAACTGCCACAACAACACACTCGTTTTTTTTATGCAGTACTCCGGACGAACTTCACCCATTGCCCGCATCGTACCGGCTCTTAAGGTAGCTTGTGTTGGAGCAGCAGGACAAGCTCGCCATCCCGCCCGCTGCTTTCCTGCATTATTGCTCACCAAAACCGTTCGCCGAAACAAAAATAGGTAAATAGGTAACCTATTTACCATGGTATCTCTCCCATGGGTGCCTTTTGTTTTGCGCCGGCTGCTATTGATCTCCGTGAAAGCACCCGCTGTCTCCAAACCTTGCAGAGCAGCACATTGAAGCGCTTGAAAACACAGCACAACATTATTTAATAACACTTGCAATGCATTATGACTTCAAAGGTATGGCTTTAGGTCTATGACATTATTATTTATTGATTTTATTTTGTTTTATTTCTTTGATCACCAACTGCCACAACAACACACTCGTTTTTTTATGCAGTACTCCTGACGAACTTCACCCATTGCCCGCATCGTACCGGCTCTTAAGGTAGCTTGTGTTGGAGCAGCAGGACAAGCTCGCCATCCCGCCCGCTGCTTTCCTGCATTATTGCTCACCAAAACCGTTCGCCGAAACAAAAATAGGTAAATAGGTAACCTATTTACCATGGTATCTCTCCCATGGGTGCCTTTTGTTTTGCGCCGGCTGCTCTTGATCTCCGTGAAAGCACCCGCTGTCTCCAAACCTTGCAGAGCAGCACATTGAAGCGCTTGAAAACACAGCACAACATTCCCTAATAACACTTGCAATGCATTATGACTTCAAAGGTATGGCTTTAGGTCTATGACATTATTATTTATTGATTTTATTTTGTTTTATTTCTTTGATCACCAACTGCCACGACAACACACTCGTTTTTTTATGCAGTACTCCTGACGAACTTCACCCATTGCCCGCATCGTACCGGCTCTTAAGGTAGCTTGTGTTGGAGCAGCAGGACAAGCTCGCCATCCCGCCCGCTGCTTTCCTGCATTATTGCTCACCAAAACACAACGCACCCAGGGGAGAGATACCATGGTAAATAGGTAACCTATTTACCATGGTATCCCTACCCTGCGGCGGCTGCTCTTGATCTCCGGCTGCTCTTGATCTCCGTGAACGCACCCGCTGTCTCCAAACCTTGCCGAGCAGCACATTGAAGCGCTTGAAAACACAGCACAACATTCCCTAATAACACTTGCAATGCATTATGACTTCAAAGGTATGGCTTTAGGTCTATGACATTATTATTTATTGATTTTATTTTGTTTTATTTCTTTGATCACCAACTGCCACGACAACACACTCGTTTTTTTATGCAGTACTCCTGACGAACTTCACCCATTGCCCGCATCGTACCGGCTCTTAAGGTAGCTTGTGTTGGAGCAGCAGGACAAGCTCGCCATCCCGCCCGCTGCTTTCCTGCATTATTGCTCACCAAAACACAACGCACCCAGGGGAGAGATACCATGGTAAATAGGTAACCTATTTACCATGGTATCCCTCCCCTGCGGCGGCTGCTCTTGATCTCCGGCTGCTCTTGATCTCCGTGAACGCACCCGCTGTCTCCAAACCTTGCAGAGCAGCACATTGAAGCGCTTGAAAACACAGCACAACATTCCCTAATAACACTTGTAATGCAATATGACTTCAAAGGTATGACTTTAAGTCTATGACATTATTATTCATTGATTTTATTTTGTTTTATTTCTTTGATCACCAACTGCCACGACAACACACTCGTTTTTTTATGCAGTACTCCTGACGAACTTCACCCATTGCCCGCATCGTACCGGCTCTTAAGGTAGCTTGTGACGGAGCAGCAGGACAAGCTCGCCATCCCGCCCGCTGCTTTCCTGCATTATTGCTCACCAAAACCGTTCGCCGAAACAAAAATAGGTAAATAGGTAACCTATTTACCATGGTATCTCTCCCCTGGGTGCCTTTTGTTTTGCGCCGGCTGCTCTTGATCTCCGTGAACGCACCCGCTGTCTCCAAACCTTGCAGAGCAGCACATTGAAGCGCTTGAAAACACAGCACAACATTCCCTAATAACACTTGCAATGCATTATGACTTCAAAGGTATGGCTTTAGGTCTATGACATTATTATTTATTGATTTTATTTTGTTTTATTTCTTTGATCATCAACTGCCACGACAACACACTCGTTTTTTTATGCAGTACTCCGGACGAACTTCACCCATTGCCCGCATCGTACCGGCTCTTAAGGTAGCTTGTGTTGGAGCAGCAGGACAAGCTCGCCATCCCGCCCGCTGCTTTCCTGCATTATTGCTCACCAAAACCGTTCGCCGAAACAAAAATAGGTAAATAGGTAACCTATTTACCATGGTATCTCTCCCCTGGGTGCCTTTTGTTTTGCGCCGGCTGCTCTTGATCTCCGTGAACGCACCCGCTGTCTCCAAACCTTGCAGAGCAGCACATTGAAGCGCTTGAAAACACAGCACAACATTCCCTAATAACACTTGCAATGCATTATGACTTCAAAGGTATGGCTTTAGGTCTATGACATTATTATTTATTGATTTTATTTTGTTTTATTTCTTTGATCACCAACTGCCACGACAACACACTCGTATTTTTTATGCAGTACTCCTGACGAACTTCACCCATTGCCCGCATCGTACCGGCTCTTAAGGTAGCTTGTGTTGGAGCAGCAGGACAAGCTCGCCATCCCGCCCGCTGCTTTCCTGCATTATTGCTCACCAAAACACAATGCACCCAGGGGAGAGATACCATGGTAAATAGGTAACCTATTTACCATGGTATCCCTCCCCTGCGTCGGCTGCACTTGATCTCCGGCTGCTCTTGATCTCCGTGAACGCACCCGCTGTCTCCAAACCTTGCAGAGCAGCACATTGAAGCGCTTGAAAACACAGCACAACATTCCCTAATAACACTTGCAATGCATTATGACTTCAAAGGTATGACTTTAAGTCTATGACATTATTATTTATTGATTTTATTTTGTTTTATTTCTTTGATCACCAACTGCCACGACAACACACTCGTTTTTTTATGCAGTACTCCTGACGAACTTCACCCATTGCCCGCATCGTACCGGCTCTTAAGGTAGCTTGTGTTGGAGCAGCAGGACAAGCTCGCCATCCCGCCCGCTGCTTTCCTGCATTATTGCTCACCAAAACACAACGCACCCAGGGGAGAGATACCATGGTAAATAGGTAACCTATTTACCATGGTATCCCTCCCCTGCGGCGGCTGCTCTTGATCTCCGGCTGCTCTTGATCTCCGTGAACGCACCCGCTGTCTCCAAACCTTGCAGAGCAGCACATTGAAGCGCTTGAAAACACAGCACAACATTCCCTAATAACACTTGTAATGCATTATGACTTCAAAGTTATGACTTTAAGTCTATGACATTATTATTCATTGATTTTATTTTGTTTTATTTCTTTGATCACCAACTGCCACGACAACACACTCGTTTTTTTATGCAGTACTCCTGACGAACTTCACCCATTGCCCGCATCGTACCGGCTCTTAAGGTAGCTTGTGACGGAGCAGCAGGACAAGCTCGCCATCCCGCCCGCTGCTTTCCTGCATTATTGCTCACCAAAACCGTTCGCCGAAACAAAAATAGGTAAATAGGTAACCTATTTACCATGGTATCTCTCCCCTGGGTGCCTTTTGTTTTGCGCCGGCTGCTCTTGATCTCCGTGAACGCACCCGCTGTCTCCAAACCTTGCAGAGCAGCACATTGAAGCGCTTGAAAACACAGCACAACATTCCCTTATAACACTTGCAATGCATTATGACTTCAAAGGTATGGCTTTAGGTCTATGACATTATTATTTATTGATTTTATTTTGTTTTATTTCTTTGATCACCAACTGCCACAACAACACACTCGTTTTTTTATGCAGTACTCCTGACGAACTTCACCCATTGCCCGCATCGTACCGGCTCTTAAGGTAGCTTGTGTTGGAGCAGCAGGACAAGCTCGCCATCCCGCCCGCTGCTTTCCTGCATTATTGCTCACCAAAACACAATGCACCCAGGGGAGAGATACCATGGTAAATAGGTAACCTATTTACCATGGTATCCCTCCCCTGCGTCGGCTGCACTTGATCTCCGGCTGCTCTTGATCTCCGTGAACGCACCCGCTGTCTCCAAACCTTGCAGAGCAGCACATTGAAGCGCTTGAAAACACAGCACAACATTCCCTAATAACACTTGCAATGCATTATGACTTCAAAGGTATGACTTTAAGTCTATGACATTATTATTTATTGATTTTATTTTGTTTTATTTCTTTGATCACCAACTGCCACGACAACACACTCGTTTTTTTATGCAGTACTCCTGACGAACTTCACCCATTGCCCGCATCGTACCGGCTCTTAAGGTAGCTTGTGTTGGAGCAGCAGGACAAGCTCGCCATCCCGCCCGCTGCTTTCCTGCATTATTGCTCACCAAAACACAACGCACCCAGGGGAGAGATACCATGGTAAATAGGTAACCTATTTACCATGGTATCCCTCCCCTGCGGCGGCTGCTCTTGATCTCCGGCTGCTCTTGATCTCCGTGAACGCACCCGCTGTCTCCAAACCTTGCAGAGCAGCACATTGAAGCGCTTGAAAACACAGCACAACATTCCCTAATAACACTTGTAATGCATTATGACTTCAAAGTTATGACTTTAAGTCTATGACATTATTATTCATTGATTTTATTTTGTTTTATTTCTTTGATCACCAACTGCCACGACAACACACTCGTTTTTTTATGCAGTACTCCTGACGAACTTCACCCATTGCCCGCATCGTACCGGCTCTTAAGGTAGCTTGTGACGGAGCAGCAGGACAAGCTCGCCATCCCGCCCGCTGCTTTCCTGCATTATTGCTCACCAAAACCGTTCGCCGAAACAAAAATAGGTAAATAGGTAACCTATTTACCATGGTATCTCTCCCCTGGGTGCCTTTTGTTTTGCGCCGGCTGCTCTTGATCTCCGTGAACGCACCCGCTGTCTCCAAACCTTGCAGAGCAGCACATTGAAGCGCTTGAAAACACAGCACAACATTCCCTTATAACACTTGCAATGCATTATGACTTCAAAGGTATGGCTTTAGGTCTATGACATTATTATTTATTGATTTTATTTTGTTTTATTTCTTTGATCACCAACTGCCACAACAACACACTCGTTTTTTTATGCAGTACTCCTGACGAACTTCACCCATTGCCCGCATCGTACCGGCTCTTAAGGTAGCTTGTGTTGGAGCAGCAGGACAAGCTCGCCATCCCGCCCGCTGCTTTCCTGCATTATTGCTCACCAAAACCGTTCGCCGAAACAAAAATAGGTAAATAGGTAACCTATTTACAATGGTATCTCTCCCCTGGGTGCCTTTTGTTTTGCGCCGGCTGCTCATGATCTCCGTGAACGCACCCGCTGTCTCCAAACCTTGCAGAGCAGCACATTGAAGCGCTTGAAAACACAGCACAACATTCCCTAATAACACTTGCAATGCATTATGACTTCAAAGGTATGACTATAGGTCTATGACATTATTATTTATTGATTTTATTTTGTTTTATTTCTTTGAT
The DNA here is from genome assembly GCF_902713425.1 of Acipenser ruthenus. NCBI lineage: Eukaryota > Metazoa > Chordata > Actinopteri > Acipenseriformes > Acipenseridae > Acipenser > Acipenser ruthenus. Next base: position 14,917 of record NW_026708813.1, read on the forward strand.
CATCAACTGCCACGACAACACACTCGTTTTTTTATGCAGTACTCCTGACGAACTTCACCCATTGCCCGCATCGTACCGGCTCTTAAGGTAGCTTGTGTTGGAACAGCAGGACAAGCTCGCCATCCTGCCCGCTGCTTTCCTGCATTATTGCTCACCAAAACCGTTCGCCGAAACAAAATTAGGTAAATAGGTAACCTATTTACCATGGTATCTCTCCCCTGGGTGCCTTTTGTTTGCGCCGGCTGCTCTTGATCTCCGTGAACGCACCCGCTGTCTCCAAACCTTGCAGAGCAGCACATTGAAGCGCTTGAAAACACAGCACAACATTCCCTAATAACACTTGCAATGCATTATGACTTCAAAGGTATGGCTTTAGGTCTATGACATTATTATTTATTGATTTTATTTTGTTTTATTTCTTTGATCACCAACTGCCACGACAACACACTCGTTTTTTTATGCAGTACTCCTGACGAACTTCACCCATTGCCCGCATCGTACCGGCTCTTAAGGTAGCTTGTGTTGGAGCAGCAGGACAAGCTCGCCATCCCGCCCGCTGCTTTCCTGCATTATTGCTCACCAAAACCGTTCGCCGAAACAAAAATAGGTAAATAGGTAACCTATTTACCATGGTATCTCTCCCCTGGGTGCCTTTTGTTTTGCGCCGGCTGCTCTTGATCTCCGTGAAAGCACCCGCTGTCTCCAAACCTTGCAGAGCAGCACATTGAAGCGCTTGAAAACACAGCACAACATTCCCTAATAACACTTGTAATGCATTATGACTTCGAAGGTATGACTTTAAGTCTATGACATTATTATTTATTGATTTTATTTTGTTTTATTTCTTTGATCACCAACTGCCACGACAACACACTCGTTTTTTTATGCAGTACTCCTGACGAACTTCACCCATTGCCCGCATCGTACCGGCTCTTAAGGTAGCTTGTGTTGGAGCAGCAGGACAAGCTCGCCATCCCGCCCGCTGCTTTCCTGCATTATTGCTCACCAAAACACAACGCACCCAGGGGAGAGATCCCTCCCCTGCGGCGGCTGCTCTTGATCTCCGGCTGCTCTTGATCTCCGTGAACGCACCCGCTGTCTCCAAACCTTGCAGAGCAGCACATTGAAGCACTTGAAAACACAGCACAACATTCCCTAATAACACTTGCAATGCATTATGACTTCAAAGGTATGGCTTTAGGTCTATGACATTATTATTTATTGATTTTATTTTGTTTTATTTCTTTGATCACCAACTGCCACGACAACACTCTTGTTTTTTTATGCAGTACTCCTGAAGAACTTCACCCATTGCCCGCATCGTACCGGCTCTTAAGGTAGCTTGTGTTGGAGCAGCAGGACAAGCTCGCCATCCCGCCCGCTGCTTTCCTGCATTTTTGCTCACCAAAACACAACGCACCCAGGGGAGAGATACCATGGTAAATAGGTAACCTATTTACCATGGTATCCCTCCCCTGCGGCGGCTGCTCTTGATCTCCGGCTGCTCTTGATCTCCGTGAACGCACCCGCTGTCTCCAAACCTTGCAGAGCAGCACATTGAAGCGCTTGAAAACACAGCACAACATTCCCTAATAACACTTGCAATGCATTATGACTTCAAAGGTATGACTTTAAGTCTATGGCATTATTATTTATTGATTTTATTTTGTTTTATTTCTTTGATCACCAACTGCCACGACAACACACTCGTTTTTTTATGCAGTACTCCTGACGAACTTCACCCATTGCCCGCATCGTACCGGCTCTTAAGGTAGCTTGTGTTGGAGCAGCAGGACAAGCTCGCCATCCCGCCCGCTGCTTTCCTGCATTATTGCTCACCAAAATACAACGCACCCAGGGGAGATATCCCTCCCCTGCGGCGGCTGCTCTTGATCTCCGGCTGCTCTTGATCTCCGTGAATGCACCCGCTGTCTCCAAACCTTGCAGAGCAGCACATTGAAGCGCTTGAAAACACAGCACAACATTCCCTAATAACACTTGTAATGCATTATGCCTTCAAAGGTATGACTTTAAGTCTATGATATTATTATTTATTGATTTTATTTTGTTTTATTTCTTTGATCACCAACTGCCACGACAACACACTCGTTTTTTTATGCAGTACTACTGACGAACTTCACCCATTGCCCGCATCGTACCGGCTCTTAAGGTAGCTTGTGTTGGAGCATCAGGACAAGCTCGCCATCCCGCCCGCTGCTTTCCTGCATTATTGCTCACCAAAACACAACGCACCCAGGGGAGAGATACCATGGTAATAGGTAACCTATTTACCATGGTATCCCTCCCCTGCGGCGGCTGCTCTTGATCTCCGGCTGCTCTTGATCTCCGTGAACGCACCCGCTGTCTCCAAATCTTGCAGAGCAGAACACTGAAGCGCTTGAAAACACAGCACAACATTCCCTAATAACACTTGCAATGCATTATGACTTCAAAGGTATGGCTTTAGGTCTATGACATTATTATTTATTGATTTTATTTTGTTTTATTTCTTTGATCACCAACTGCCACGACAACACACTCGTTTTTTTATGCAGTACTCCTGACGAACTTCACCCATTGCCCGCATCGTACCGGCTCTTAAGGTAGCTTGTGTTGGAGCAGCAGGACAAGCTCGCCATCCCGCCAGCTGCATTCCTGCATTATTGCTCACCAAAACACAACGCACCCAGGGGAGAGATACCATGGTAAATAGGTAACCTATTTACCATGTTATCCCTCCCCTGCGGCGGCTGCTCTTGATCTCCGGCTGCTCTTGATCTCCGTGAACGCACCCGCTGTCTCCAAATCTTGCAGAGCAGAACACTGAAGCGCTTGAAAACACAGCACAACATTCCCTAATAACACTTGCAATGCATTATGACTTCAAAGGTATGGCTTTAGGTCTATGACATTATTATTTATTGATTTTATTTTGTTTTATTTCTTTGATCACCAACTGCCACGACAACACACTCGTTTTTTTATGCAGTACTCCTGACGAACTTCACCCATTGCCCGCATCGTACCGGCTCTTAAGGTAGCTTGTGTTGGAGCAGCAGGACAAGCTCGCCATCCCGCCAGCTGCATTCCTGCATTATTGCTCACCAAAACACAACGCACCCAGGGGAGAGATACCATGGTAAATAGGTAACCTATTTACCATGTTATCCCTCCCCTGCGGCGGCTGCTCTTGATCTCCGGCTGCTCTTGATCTCCGTGAACGCACCCGCTGTCTCCAAACCTTGCAGAGCAGCACATTGAAGCGCTTGAAAACAGAGCACAACATTCCCTAATAACACTTGCAATGCATTATGACTTCAAAGGTATGGCTTTAGGTCTATGACATTATTATTTATTGATTTTATTTTGTTTTATTTCTTTGATCACCAACTGCCACGACAACACTCTTGTTTTTTTATGCAGTACTCCTGAAGAACTTCACCCATTGCCCGCATCGTACCGGCTCTTAAGGTAGCTTGTGTTGGAGCAGCAGGACAAGCTCGCCATCCCGCCCGCTGCTTTCCTGCATTTTTGCTCACCAAAACACAACGCACCCAGGGGAGAGATACCATGGTAAATAGGTAACCTATTTACCATGGTATCCCTCCCCTGCGGCGGCTGCTCTTGATCTCCGGCTGCTCTTGATCTCCGTGAACGCACCCGCTGTCTCCAAACCTTGCAGAGCAGCACATTGAAGCGCTTGAAAACACAGCACAACATTCCCTAATAACACTTGCAATGCATTATGACTTCAAAGGTATGACTTTAAGTCTATGGCAATATTATTTATTGATTTTATTTTGTTTTATTTCTTTGATCACCAACTGCCACGACAACACACTCGTTTTTTTATGCAGTACTCCTGACGAACTTCACCCATTGCCCGCATCGTACCGGCTCTTAAGGTAGCTTGTGTTGGAGCAGCAGGACAAGCTCGCCATCCCGCCCGCTGCTTTCCTGCATTATTGCTCACCAAAATACAACGCACCCAGGGGAGAGATCCCTCCCCTGCGGCGGCTGCTCTTGATCTCCGGCTGCTCTTGATCTCCGTGAATGCACCCGCTGTCTCCAAACCTTGCAGAGCAGCACATTGAAGCGCTTGAAAACACAGCACAACATTCCCTAATAACACTTGTAATGCATTATGCCTTCAAAGGTATGACTTTAAGTCTATGATATTATTATTTATTGATTTTATTTTGTTTTATTTCTTTGATCACCAACTGCCACGACAACACACTCGTTTTTTTATGCAGTACTACTGACGAACTTCACCCATTGCCCGCATCGTACCGGCTCTTAAGGTAGCTTGTGTTGGAGCATCAGGACAAGCTCGCCATCCCGCCCGCTGCTTTCCTGCATTATTGCTCACCAAAACACAACGCACCCAGGGGAGAGATACCATGGTAATAGGTAACCTATTTACCATGGTATCCCTCCCCTGCGGCGGCTGCTCTTGATCTCCGGCTGCTCTTGATCTCCGTGAACGCACCCGCTGTCTCCAAACCTTGCAGAGCAGCACATTGAAGCGCTTGAAAACACAGCACAACATTCCCTAATAACACTTGTAATGCATTATGACTTCAAAGGTATGACTTTAAGTCTATGACATTATTATTTATTGATTTTATTTTGTTTTATTTCTTTGATCACCAACTGCCACGACAACACACTCGTATTTTTTATGCAGTACTCCTGACGAACTTCACCCATTGCCCGCATCGTACCGGCTCTTAAGGTAGCTTGTGTTGGAGCAGCAGGACAAGCTCGCCATCCCGCCCGCTGCTTTCCTGCATTATTGCTCACCAAAACACAACGCACCCAGGGGAGAGATACCATGGTAAATAGGTAACCTATTTACCATGGTATCCCTCCCCTGCGGCGGCTGCTCTTGATCTCCGGCTGCTCTTGATCTCCGTGAACGCACCCGCTGTCTCCAAATCTTGCAGAGCAGAACACTGAAGCGCTTGAAAACACAGCACAACATTCCCTAATAACACTTGCAATGCATTATGACTTCAAAGATATGGCTTTAGGTCTATGACATTATTATTCATTGATTTTATTTTGTTTTATTTCTTTGATCACCAACTGCCACGACAACACACTCGTTTTTTTATGCAGTACTCCTGACGAACTTCACCCATTGCCCGCATCGTACCGGCTCTTAAGGTAGCTTGTGTTGGAGCAGCAGGACAAGCTCGCCATCCCGCCAGCTGCATTCCTGCATTATTGCTCACCAAAACACAACGCACCCAGGGGAGAGATACCATGGTAAATAGGTAACCTATTTACCATGTTATCCCTCCCCTGCGGCGGCTGCTCTTGATCTCCGGCTGCTCTTGATCTCCGTGAACGCACCCGCTGTCTCCAAATCTTGCAGAGCAGAACACTGAAGCGCTTGAAAACACAGCACAACATTCCCTAATAACACTTGCAATGCATTATGACTTCAAAGGTATGGCTTTAGGTCTATGACATTATTATTTATTGATTTTATTTTGTTTTATTTCTTTGATCACCAACTGCCACGACAACACACTCGTTTTTTTATGCAGTACTCCTGACGAACTTCACCCATTGCCCGCATCGTACCGGCTCTTAAGGTAGCTTGTGTTGGAGCAGCAGGACAAGCTCGCCATCCCGCCAGCTGCATTCCTGCATTATTGCTCACCAAAACACAACGCACCCAGGGGAGAGATACCATGGTAAATAGGTAACCTATTTACCATGTTATCCCTCCCCTGCGGCGGCTGCTCTTGATCTCCGGCTGCTCTTGATCTCAGTGAACGCACCCGCTGTCTCCAAACCTTGCAGAGCAGCACATTGAAGCGCTTGAAAACAGAGCACAACATTCCCTAATAACACTTGCAATGCATTATGACTTCAAAGGTATGGCTTTAGGTCTATGACATTATTATTTATTGATTTTATTTTGTTTTATTTCTTTGATCAACCAACTGCCACGACAACACACTCGTTTTCTTATGCAGTACCCCTGACGAACTTCACCCATTGCCCGGATCGTACCGGCTCTTAAGGTAGCTTGTGATGGAGCAGCAGGACAAGCTCGCCATCCCGCCCGGTGCTTTCCTGCATTACTGCTCACCAAAACACAACGCACCCAGGGGAGAGATACCATGGTAAATAGGTAACCTATTTACCATGTTATCCCTCCCCTGCGTCGGCTGCTCTTGATCTCCGGCTGCTCTTGATCTCCGTGAACGCACGCGCTGTCTCCAAACCTTGCAGAGCAGCACATTGAAGCGCTTGAAAACACAGCACAACATTCAATAATAACACTTGCAATGCATTATGACTTCAAATGTATAGCTTTAAGTCTATGACATTATTATTTATTGATTTTATTTTGTTTTATTTCTTTGATCACCAACTGCCACGACAACACACTCGTTTTTTTAAGCAGTACTCCTGACGAACTTCACCCATTGCCCGCATCGTACCGGCTCTTAAGGTAGCTTGTGTTGGAGCAGCAGGACAAGCTCGCCATCCCGCCCGCTGCTTTCCTGCATTTTTGCTCACCAAAACACAACGCACCCAGGGGAGAGATACCATAGTAATAGGTAACCTATTTACCATGGTATCCCTCCCCTGCGGCGGCTGCTCTTGATCTCCGGCTGCTCTTGATCTCCGTGAACGCACCCGCTGTCTCCAAACCTTGCAGAGCAGCACATTGAAGCGCTTGAAAACACAGCACAACATTCCCTAATAACACTTGTAATGCATTATGACTTCAAAGGTATGACTTTAAGTCTATGACATTATTATTTATTGATTTTATTTTGTTTTATTTCTTTGATCACCAACTGCCACGACAACACACTCGTTTTTTTATGCAGTACTCCTGACGAACTTCACCCATTGCCCGCATCGTACCGGCTCTTAAGGTAGCTTGTGTTGGAGCAGCAGGACAAGTTCGCCATCCCGCCCGCTGCTTTCCTGCATTATTGCTCACCAAAACACAACGCACCCAGGGGAGAGATACCATGGTAAATAGGTAACCTATTTACCATGGTATCCCTCCCCTGCGGCGGCTGCTCTTGATCTCCGGCTGCTCTTGATCTCCGTGAACGCACCCGCTGTCTCCAAATCTTGCAGAGCAGAACACTGAAGCGCTTGAAAACACAGCACAACATTCCCTAATAACACTTGCAATGCATTATGACTTCAAAGGTATGGCTTTAGGTCTATGACATTATTATTTATTGATTTTATTTTGTTTTATTTCTTTGATCACCAACTGCCACGACAACACACTCGTTTTTTTATGCAGTACTCCTGACGAACTTCACCCATTGCCCGCATCGTACCGGCTCTTAAGGTAGCTTGTGTTGGAGCAGCAGGACAAGCTCGCCATCCCGCCAGCTGCATTCCTGCATTATTGCTCACCAAAACACAACGCACCCAGGGGAGAGATACCATGGTAAATAGGTAACCTATTTACCATGTTATCCCTCCCCTACGGCGGCTGCTCTTGATCTCCGGCTGCTCTTGATCTCAGTGAACGCACCCGCTGTCTCCAAACCTTGCAGAGCAGCACATTGAAGCGCTTGAAAACAGAGCACAACATTCCCTAATAACACTTGCAATGCATTATGACTTCAAAGGTATGGCTTTAGGTCTATGACATTATTATTTAATGATTTTATTTTGTTTTATTTCTTTGATCAACCAACTGCCACGACAACACACTCGTTTTCTTATGCAGTACCCCTGACGAACTTCACCCATTGCCCGGATCGTACCGGCTCTTAAGGTAGCTTGTGATGGAGCAGCAGGACAAGCTCGCCATCCCGCCCGGTGCTTTCCTGCATTACTGCTCACCAAAACACAACGCGCCCAGGGGAGAGATACCATGGTAAATAGGTAACCTATTTACCATGTTATCCCTCCCCTGCGTCGGCTGCTCTTGATCTCCGGCTGCTCTTGATCTCCGTGAACGCACGCGCTGTCTCCAAACCTTGCAGAGCAGCACATTGAAGCGCTTGAAAACACAGCACAACATTCCATAATAACACTTGCAATGCATTATGACTTCAAATGTATAGCTTTAAGTCTATGACATTATTATTTATTGATTTTATTTTGTTTTATTTCTTTGATCACCAACTGCCACGACAACACACTCGTTTTTTTATGCAGTACTCCTGACGAACTTCACCCATTGCCCGCATCGTACCGGCTCTTAAGGTAGCTTGTGTTGGAGCAGCAGGACAAGCTCGCCATCCCGCCCGCTGCTTTCCTGCATTTTTGCTCAGCAAAACACAACGCACCCAGGGGAGAGATACCATGGTAAATAGGTAACCTATTTACCATGGTATCCCTCCCCTGTGGCGGCTGCTCTTGATCTCCGGCTGCTCTTGATCTCCGTGAACGCACCCGCTGTCTCCAAACCTTGCAGAGCAGCACATTGAAGCGCTTGAAAACACAGCACAACATTCCCTAATAACACTTGCAATGCATTATGACTTCAAAGGTATGAATTTAAGTCTATGACATTATTATTTATTGATTTTATTTTGTTTTATTTCTTTGATCACCAACTGCCACGACAACACACTCGTTTTTTATGCAGTACTCCTGACGAACTTCACCCATTGCCCTCATCGTACCGGCTCTTAAGGTAGCTTGTGTTGGAGCAGCAGGACAAGCTCGCCATCCCGCCCACTGCTTTCCTGCATTATTGCTCACCAAAACACAACGCACCCAGGGGAGAGATACCATGGTAAATAGGTAACCTATTTACCATGGTATCCCTCCCCTGCGGCGGCTGCTCTTTATCTCCGGCTGCTCTTGATCTCCGTGAACGCACCCGCTGTCTCCAAACCTTGCAGAGCAGCACATTGAAGCGCTTGAAAACACAGCACAACATTCCCTAATAACACTTGCAATGCATTATGACTTCAAAGGTATGACTTTAAGTCTATGACATTATTATTTATTGATTTTATTTTGTTTTATTTCTTTGATCACCAACTGCCACGACAACACACTCGTATTTTTTATGCAGTACTCCTGACGAACTTCACCCATTGCCCGCATCGTACCAGCTCTTAAGGTAGCTTGTGTTGGAGCAGAAGGACAAGCTCGCCATCCCGCCCGCTGCTTTCCTGCATTACTGCTCACCAAAACCGTTCGCCGAAACAAAAATAGGTAAATAGGTAACCTTTTTACCATGGTATCTCTCCCCTGGGTGCCTTGTGTTTTGCGCCGGCTGCTCTTGATCTCCGTGAACGCACGCGCTGTCTCCAAACCTTGCAGAGCAGCACATTGAAGCGCTTGAAAACACAGCACAACATTCCCTAATAACACTTGCAATGCATTATGACTTCAAAGGTATGGCTTTAGGCCTATGACATTATTATTTATTGATTTTATTTTGTTTTATTTCTTTGATCACCAACTGCCACGACAACACACTCATTTTTTTATGCAGTACTCCTGACGAACTTCACCCATTGCCCGCATCGTACCGGCTCTTAAGGTAGCTTGTGTTGGAGCAGCAGGACAAGCTCGCCATCCCGCCCGCTGCATTCCTGCATTATTGCTCACCAAAACACAACGCACCCAAGGGAGAGATACCATGGTAAATAGGTAACCTATTTACCATGGTATCCCTCCCCTGCGGCGGCTGCTCTTGATCTCCGGCTGCTCTTGATCTCCGTGAACGCACGCGCTGTCTCCAAACCTTGCAGAGCAGCACATTGAAGCGCTTGAAAACACAGCACAACATTCCCTAATAACACTTGCAATGCATTATGACTTCAAAGGTATGGCTTTAGGTCTATGACATTATTATTTATTGATTTTATTTTGTTTTATTTCTTTGATCACCAACTGCCACGACAACACACTCGTTTTTTTATGCAGTACTCCTGACGAACTTCACCCATTGCCCGCATCGTACCGGCTCTTAAGGTAGCTTGTGTTGGAGCAGCAGGACAAGATCGCCATCCCGCCCGCTGCTTTCCTGCATTACTGCTCACCAAAACACAACGCACCCAGGGGAGAGATACCATGGTAAATAGGTAACCTATTTACCATGGTATCCCTCCCCTGCGGCGGCTGCTCTTGATCTCCGGCTGCTCTTGATCTCCGTGAACGTACGCGCTGTCTCCAAACCTTGCAGAGCAGCACATTGAAGCGCTTGAAAACACAGCACAACATTCCCTAATAACACTTGCAATGCATTATGACTTCAAAGGTATGGCTTTAAGTCTATGAGATTATTATTTATTGATTTTATTTTGTTTTATTTCTTTGATCACCAACTGCCACGACAACACACTCGTTTTTTTATGCAGTACTCCTGACGAACTTCACCCATTGCCCGCATCGTACCGGCTCTTAAGGTAGCTTGTGTTGGAGCAGCAGGACAAGCTCACCATCCCGCCCGCTGCTTTCCTGCATTACTGCTCACCAAAACCGTTCGCCGAAACAAAAATAGGTAAATAGGTAACCTATTTACCATGGTATCTCTCCCCTGGGTGCCTTGTGTTTTGCGCCGGCTGCTCTTGATCTCCGTGAACGCACCCACTGTCTCCAAACCTTGCAGAGCAGCACATTGAAGCGCTTGAAAACACAGCACAACATTCCCTAATAACACTTGCAATGCATTATGACTTCAAAGGTATGACTTTAAGTCTATGACATTATTATTTATTGATTTTATTTTGTTTTATTTCTTTGATCACCAACTGCCACGACAACACACTCGTTTTTTTATGCAGTACTCCTGACGAACTTCACCCATTGCCCGCATCGTACCGGCTCTTAAGGTAGCTTGTGTTGGAGCAGCAGGACAAGCTCGCCATCCCGCCCGCTGCTTTCCTGCATTATTGCTCACCAAAACACAACGCACCCAGGGGAGAGATACCATGGTAAATAGGTAACCTATTTACCATGGTATCCCTCCCCTGCGGCGGCTGCTCTTGATCTCCGGCTGCTCTTGATCTCCGTGAACGCACCCACTGTCTCCAAACCTTGCAGAGCAGCACATTGAAGCGCTTGAAAACACAGCACAACATTCCCTAATAACACTTGCAATGCATTATGACTTCAAAGGTATGACTTTAAGTCTATGACATTATTATTTATTGATTTTATTTTCTTTTATTTCTTTGATCACCAACTGCCACGACAACACACTCGTTTTTTTATGCAGTACTCCTGACGAACTTCACCCATTGCCCGCATCGTACCGGCTCTTAAGGTAGCTTGTGATGGAGCAGCAGGACAAGCTCGCCATCCCGCCCGCTGCTTTCCTGCATTACTGCTCATCAAAACACAACGCACCCAGGGGAGAGATACCATGGTAAATAGGTAACCTATTTACCATTGTATCCCTCCCCTGCGGCGGCTGCTCTTGATCTCCGGCTGCTCTTGATCTCCGTGAACGCACGCGCTGTCTCCAAACCTTGCAGAGCATCACATTGAAGCGCTTGAAAACACAGCACAACATTCCCTAATAACACTTGTAATGCATTATGACTTCAAAGGTATGGCTTTAGGTCTATGACATTATTATTTATTGATTTTATTTTGTTTTATTTCTTTGATCACCAACTGCCACGACAACACACTCGTTTTTTTATGCAGTACTCCTGACGAACTTCACCCATTGCCCGCATCGTACCGCTCTTAAGGTAGCTTGTGTTGGAGCAGCAGGACAAGCTCGCCATCCCGCCCGCTGCTTTCCTGCATTACTGCTCACCAAAACCGTTCGCCGAAACAAAAATAGGTAAATAGGTAACCTATTTACCATGGTATCTCTCCCCTGGGTGCCTTGTGTTTTGCGCCGGCTGCTCTTGATCTCCGTGAACGCACCCGCTGTCTCCAAACCTTGCAGAGCAGCACATTGAAGCGCTTGAAAACACAGCACAACATTCCCTAATAACACTTGCAATGCTTTATGACTTCAAAGGTATGACTTTAAGTCTATGACATTATTATTTATTGATTTTATTTTGTTTTATTTCTTTGATCACCAACTGCCACGACAACACACTCGTTTTTTTATGCAGTACTCCTGACGAACTTCACCCATTGCCCGCATCGTACCGGCTCTTAAGGTAGCTTGTGTTGGAGCAGCAGGACAAGCTCGCCATCCCGCCCGCTGCTTTCCTGCATTATTGCTCACCAAAACACAACACACCCAGGGTAGAGATACCCTGGTAAATAGGTAACCTATTTACCATGGTATCCCTCCTCTGCGGTGGCTGCTCTTGATCTCCGGCTGCTCTTGATCTCCATGAACGCACGCGCTGTCTCCAAACCTTGCAGAGCAGCACATTGAAGTGCTTGAAAACACAGCACAACATTCCATAATAACACTTGCAATGCATTATGACTTCAAAGGTATGACTTTAAGTCTATGACATTATTATTTATTGATTTTATTTTCTTTTATTTCTTTGATCACCAACTGCCACGACAACACACTCGTTTTTTTATGCAGTACTCCTGACGAACTTCACCCATTGCCCGCATCGTACCGCTCTTAAGGTAGCTTGTGATGGAGCAGCAGGACAAGCTCGCCATCCCGCCCGCTGCTTTCCTGCATTACTGCTCATCAAAACACAACGCACCCAGGGGAGAGATACCATGGTAAATAGGTAACCTATTTACCATGGTATCCCTCCCCTGCGGCGGCTGCTCTTGATCTCCGGCTGCTCTTGATCTCCGTGAACGCACCCGCTGTCACATTGAAGCGCTTGAAAACACAGCACAACATTCCCTAATAACACTTGCAATGCATTATGACTTCAAAGGTATGGCTTTAGGTCTATGACATTATTATTTATTGATTTTATTTTGTTTTATTTCTTTGATCACCAACTGCCACGACAACACACTCGTTTTTTTATGCAGTACTCCTGACGAACTTCACCCATTGCCGCATCGTACCGGCTCTTAAGGTAGCTTGTGTTGGAGCAGCAGGACAAGCTCGCCATCCCGCCCGCTGCTTCCTGCATTACTGCTCACCAAAACACAACGCACCCAGGGGAGAGATACCATGGTAAATAGGTAACCTATTTACCATGGTATCCCTCCCCTGCGGCGGCTGCTCTTGATCTCCGGCTGCTCTTGATCTCCGTTAACGCACCCGCTGTCACGTTGAAGCGCTTGAAAACACAGCACAACTTTCCCTAATAACACTTGCAATGCATTATGACTTCAAAGGTTTACTTTAAGTCTATGACATTATTATTTATTGATTTTATTTTGTTTTATTTCTTTGATCACCAACTGCCACGACAACACACTCGTTTTTTTATGCAGTACTCCTGACGAACTTCACCCATTGCCCGCATCGTACCGGCTCTTAAGGTAGCTTGTGTTGGAGCAGCAGGACAAGCGCGCCATCCCGCCCGCTGCTTTCCTGCATTACTGCTCACCAAAACACAACGCACCCAGGGGAGATATACCATGGTAAATAGGTAACCTATTTACCATTGTATCCCTCCCCTGCGGCGGCTGCTCTTGATCTCCGGCTGCTCTTGATCTCCGTGAACGCACGCGCTGTCTCCAAACCTTGCAGAGCATCACATTGAAGCGCTTGAAAACACAGCACAACATTCCCTAATAACACTTGTAATGCATTATGACTTCAAAGGTATGGCTTTAGGTCTATGACATTATTATTTATTGATTTTATTTTGTTTTATTTCTTTGATCACCAACTGCCACGACAACACACTCGTTATTTTATGCAGTACTCCTGACGAACTTCACCCATTGCCCGCATCGTACCGGCTCTTAAGGTAGCTTGTGTTGGACCAGCAGGACAAGCTCGCCATCCCGCCCGCTGCTTTCCTGCATTACTGCTCACCAAAACCGTTCGCCGAAACAAAAATAGGTAAATAGGTAACCTATTTACCATGGTATCTCTCCCCTGGGTGCCTTGTGTTTTGCGCCGGCTGCTCTTGATCTCCGTGAACGCACCCGCTGTCTACAAACCTTGCAGAGCAGCACATTGAAGCGCTTGAAAACACAGCACAACATTCCCTAATAACACTTGCAATGCATTATGACTTCAAAGGTATGACTTTAAGTCTATGACATTATTATTTATTGATTTTATTTTGTTTTATTTCTTTGATCACCAACTGCCACGACAACACACTCGTTTTTTTATGCAGTACTCCTGACGAACTTCACCCATTGCCCGCATCGTACCGGCTCTTAAGGTAGCTTGTGATGGAGCAGCAGGACAAGCTCGCCATCCCGCCCGCTACTTTCCTGCATTACTGCTCATCAAAACACAACGCACCCAGGGGAGAGATACCATGGTAAATAGGTAACCTATTTACCATTGTATCCCTCCCCTGCGGCGGCTGCTCTTGATCTCCGGCTGCTCTTGATCTCCGTGAACGCACGCGCTGTCTCCAAACCTTGCAGAGCATCACATTGAAGCGCTTGAAAACACAGCACTACATTCCCTAATAACACTTGTAATGCATTATGACTTCAAAGGTATGGCTTTAGGTCTATGACATTATTATTTATTGATTTTATTTTGTTTTATTTCTTTGATCACCAACTGCCACGACAACACACTCGTTTTTTTATGCAGTACTCCTGACGAACTTCACCCATTGCCCGCATCGTACCGGCTCTTAAGGTAGCTTGTGTTGGAGCAGCAGGACAAGCTCGCCATCCCGCCCGCTGCTTTCCTGCATTACTGCTCACCAAAACCGTTCGCCGAAACAAAAATAGGTAAATAGGTAACCTATTTACCATGGTATCTCTCCCCTGGGTGCCTTGTGTTTTGCGCCGGCTGCTCTTGATCTCCGTGAACGCACCCGCTGTCTCCAAAACCTTGCAGAGCAGCACATTGAAGCGCTTGAAAACACAGCACAACATTCCCTAATAACACTTGCAATGCATTATGACTTCAAAGGTATGACTTTAAGTCTATGACATTATTATTTATTGATTTTATTTTGTTTTATTTCTTTGATCACCAACTGCCACGACAACACACTCGTTTTTTTATGCAGTACTCCTGACGAACTTCACCCATTGCCCGCATCGTACCGGCTCTTAAAGGTAGCTTGTGTTGGAGCAGCAGGACAAGCTCGCCATCCCGCCCGCTGCTTTCCTGCATTATTGCTCACCAAAACACAACGCACCCAGGGTAGAGATACCATGGTAAATAGGTAACCTATTTACCATGGTATCCCTCCTCTGCGGTGGCTGCTCTTGATCTCCGGCTGCTCTTGATCTCCATGAACGCACGCGCTGTCTCCAAACCTTGCAGAGCAGCACATTGAAGTGCTTGAAAACACAGCACAACATTCCATAATAACACTTGCAATGCATTATGACTTCAAAGGTATGACTTTAAGTCTATGACATTATTATTTATTGATTTTATTTTCTTTTATTTCTTTGATCACCAACTGCCACGACAACACACTCGTTTTTTTTATGCAGTACTCCTGACGAACTTCACCCATTGCCCGCATCGTACCGGCTCTTAAGGTAGCTTGTGATGGAGCAGCAGGACAAGCTCGCCATCCCCGCCCGCTGCTTTCCTGCATTACTGCTCATCAAAACACAACGCACCCAGGGAGAGATACCATGGTAAATAGGTAACCTATTTACCATTGTATCCCTCCCCTGCGGCGGCTGCTCTTGATCTCCGGCTGCTCTTGATCTCCGTGAACGCACGCGCTGTCTCCAAACCTTGCAGAGCATCACATTGAAGCGCTTGAAAACACAGCACAACATTCCCTAATAACACTTGTAATGCATTATGACTTCAAAGGTATGGCTTTAGGTCTATGACATTATTATTTATTGATTTTATTTTGTTTTATTTCTTTGATCACCAACTGCCACGACAACACACTCGTTTTTTATGCATTACTACTGACGAACTTCACCCATTGCCCGCATCGTACCGGCTCTTAAGGTAGCTTGTGTTGGAGCAGCGGGACAAGCTCGCCATCCCGCCCGCTGCTTTCCTGCATTACTGCTCACCAAAACACAACGCACCCAGGGGAGAGATACCATGGTAAATAGGTAACCTATTTACCATGGTATCCCTCCCCTGCGGCGGCTGCTCTTGATCTCCGGCTGCTCTTGATCTCCGTGAACGCACCCGCTGTCACATTGAAGCTCTTGAAAACACAGCACAACATTCCCTAATAACACTTGCAATGCATTATGACTTCAAAGGTATGGCTTTAAGTCTATGACATTATTATTTATTGATTTTATTTGTTTTATTTCTTTGATCACCAACTGCCACGACAACACACTCATTTTTTTTATGCAGTACTCCTGACGAACTTCACCCATTGCCCGCATCGTACCGGCTCTTAAGGTAGCTTGTGTTGGAGCAGCAGGACAAGCTCGCCATCCCGCCCGCTGCTTTCCTGCATTACTGCTCACCAAAACCGTTCGCCCGAAACAAAAATAGGTAAATAGGTAACCTATTTACCATGGTATCTCTCCCCTGGGTGCCTTGTGTTTTTGCGCCGGCTGCTCTTGATCTCCGTGAACGCACCCGCTGTCTCCAAACCTTGCAGAGCAGCACATTGAAGCGCTTGAAAACACAGCACAACATTCCCTAATAACACTTGTAATGCATTATGACTTCAAAGGTAGGACTTTAAGTCTATGACATTATTATTTATTGATTTTATTTTCTTTTATTTCTTTGATCACCAACTGCCACGACAACACACTCGTTTTTTTATGCAGTACTCCTGACGAACATCACCCATTGCCCGCATCGTACCAGCTCTTAAGGTAGCTTGTGTTGGAGCAGCAGGACAAGCTCGCCATCCCGCCCGCTGCTTTCATGCATTAGTGCTCACCAAAACATAACGCACCCAGGGCAGAGATACCATGGTAAATTGGTAACCTATTTACCATGGTATCCCTCCCCTGCGGCGGCTGCTCTTGATCTGCAGCTGCTCTTGATCTCCGTGAACGCACCCGCTGTCTCCAAACCTTGCAGAGCAGCACACTGAAGCGCTTGAAAACACAGCACAACATTCCCTAATAACACTTGCAATGCATTATGACTTCAAAGGTATGACTTTAAGTCTATGACATTATTATTTATTGATTTTATTTTGTTTTATTTCTTTGATCACCAACTGCCACGACAACACACTCGTTTTTTTTATGCAGTACACTCTTAGAAAAAAGGGTACAATATAGAACCCTAAAAGGTTCTATCTGCTGGTATAGATTTGGAACCATTTTGAAGTGCTATATGGAACCTTTTAAAATGGTTCTTTGGAAGAACCCTGCATTAGAGGTTTAATAAAGAACCACCATGGTTCTTATATTAATGGTATAATACAGAACCATATTGGTTCCTCTGAAGAACCTTCTATTGAGGTTTTATATAGAACCATAAGAGTTACACTATTGAACCTTACAATTAACATTCTATGGAGGGTTGTTTGGTTCATCTGGGAAAAAACAAATGTATACCTTTAAGAGCTCTTCACATCCTTTAGAATCCCCCAACCTCAGAAGTGTAAGGGCTTTGATAAATCACTCAATTCAGGATGCCAACAATTTATTTATTAAACATTTATATAACAATTTATTGTTTTTACAGGTTAAACCATTAGAGTAGTTTCAGTTTCAGGTTTAGTTATATACAGTTTTACACAGTTTTATTCAACCTGTGTGTTTTTAATAATTAAACCATATTATTTACACAGTGAAAAAAAGGGTCTCGCAGCAAACTGGAAAATAAATCTATGCATCCCACAGATTTTCCTGAAACTTACACAAAATACATTTTCAAGAACATGTAATAGACCTTGAAAAAGTTGAGATAAAATGTATATTGAAACTGATGAACGTGGGTTTCTTTTTTCTTATTCATTTTTTGGTGGCACAAATTAGAAGAGCTACAGTACAGTATTTAGATCAGAGCTTATTATGAGTTTATGATATCTATAAATTAAGACTGAATGTTTATTAGTTTTTTGAGATCAAAACTTCTATTAAAAACAATTTACATTTGTTATAAACAATTAATTTTCTAATCAGCCATTTACATTTAAAATAAATACTTTTTTTGATATGTACAATTACATTTTTATATCAAACATTCTGTTTTTGTAATCAAATTAAATAGTTGACACAATAAATTCATTTAATTTCAGATTAAATGTTAAAATGGCATTCCATCAGATCAATATAATTATTCCCCAAGTAAAAGTGCAGTTATTTGACTGTACATCTTTAACACTGGCAAAGGTACTTTGTCAGAGGTACTCAGCTTCATGAAGTACCTTTCCATGAAAGTCAGAAAATTTTTTAGAGCTTTAGGATACTCAATGCCCAAGGAAAAATAAAGAGATAAAATACATTCAACAGCAAGGGTGATATCCATTCCTGGATAATCACTGAGTATCTCAATTCCATCAACACAAACAGAGATGTCATCTGCTGCCAATGGGCTTGTTGTTCCCTTGAAAACGATAGTTGGCGTAGGTGATGGTGGTACCTGTATAGATTTTAAAATAATAATAATAATTAATAACTTTATTCAACAATAAATTATGTGAAATTGTACTTCAGCAGCATCTCACCATACCTACAAGCAGTGGCGGCTCGTGTGGTGGGGCTGCGGCTACTTTAAAGGGATTTCGTAATATTCCTCCCTTTAAAAACATTTAAACTGTCGGATCTCACTTAAAACAGTGAGGAACGTCTTAAACTCCTGTTAATTGCCTACAAGTCTCCCTCATAATTCATTAAGTACACATTTATGGCAAGCCAAATTAAGAGATACCTTTAAATATTTAACAGATATCTTTAAATATTTCAAAATATCCTTAAATCAGTTGAATATATCTTAAAATATTTTGAAATAATTAGAGATATCTTAACATATTTTAAGATATCTCAAAATGGTTTACAGATATCAGGAATTAATTTGGAGATATCTCAAACTCATTTTGAGATATCTCTAAATGATAATTTGACTTTGTATTTAACATTGAAAACATCAATTCAGTTAAGCTACATTTAAAAATTAGAGCTCAATTAACTTACTTGGTCAACAACAAACAACAGATTTTCCCTCTCTCGAAACAAAGCTGGCAACAGCAACAATGCAGCATTCATTCTCAGTCCTAAAAAAACAAATAGGGTATCAGATCATATACAAAGTACAAAGCAAACGGAAGAATGTTGAGCAACCCTGGTCTGAGAGGTACAGGATCTTTGGCTTTGCATTCCACCAGTGCTCTCAGTTACATTCATGAATTCATTATTTGCTAAACTGCACAGATAAAGAATAGTTTAAATGATTTAAAAAAACACACACAAGACTGTAGCTCTCCAGGACCAGGACTGACCACCACTGATACAAACGTTATTGTGGATTGGAGCA
>NW_026708814.1:0-5000 GCF_902713425.1 Acipenser ruthenus
CTTTGCAGTGCAGGATGAAATAAACACCAAACCCGTTTATAAAAACAGATCTTCTGTGTCTGCGTGTCTGCTTTACTGAGCGTGTGTGGAGATCTGAATAAGAGTCCTATTGCAAAGTCATGCCACAATTCAGTATGTTAACAAGGGAACATTATTCAGCAGCTTTCATTGGACTCTATGAAGCTGAGGGAGTTCATTCTATATAGAGGGGGTGGAATTCAATATGTTAACAAGGGAACATTATTCAGCAGCTTTCATTGGACTCTATGAAGCTGAGGGAGTTCATTCTATATAGAGGGGGTGCAATTCAATATGTTAACAAGGGAACATTATTCAGCAGCTTTCATTGGCCTCTATGAAGCTGAGGGAGTTCATTCTATATAGAGGGGGTGGAATTCAGTATGTTAACAAGGGAACATTATTCAGCAGCTTTCATTGGACTCTATGAAGCTGAGGGAGTTCATTCTATATAGAGGGGGTGGAATTCAATATGTTAACAAGGGAACATTATTCAGCAGCTTTCATTGGACTCTATGAAGCTGAGGGAGTTCATTCTATATAGAAGGGGATGCTAAGCGTCTGGTCACAGCTGTACATGATGTATGGTAATAGAGGTCTATCGTTTCTGATACGAGACCGCATCATAAGGAACTACAGCTCCCACCATGCCTCACCATGGCCGCGGATGCAGAGGCATGCTGGGAGCTGTAGTCCTTGCCAGCAAAACGTGTTCTTTCTGTACACAGTGTGATGCTTTAGGCCAGAGCTGTACACTCAAATTACAAACTGACAAAAAAATTAAGTATAGTGTGGTCTCTGAGCTGCAGGTGATGTTTTTTCTCACGATGGTCTTCCAAGCCCTCCAGGCTCTGACGACTCTGCCTCACGGCAACAGCTGATGCAGCTCGGAGACGCTAAAACACACACACTTCTTTCTAGATTTGTCCCGCTCCAGAATTTCACACTTGATCACCGTTTGTAATCTAGCAGAGGAACAGAGCTCCTACTTGAGTTAGATCAATAAATCTTCTGGGGTAATCTCTGGAATTCAAGTCAAAGCTTGGACTGGCTATAGGACTACAGCTCCCAGCATGCATCTGCACCCGCGGCCATGGCAAGGGATGCTGGGAGCTGTAGTTCTTTAACTCTAGAGCTCTGCTGTGGTCTTGTATCACAATACAAATCATTTCAACACGTCGATTCAGCTGCCTGCCACAGTGTAACACAGCCAGTGTCTTTATAGAAGAGCCAGCGCCCCCTAGTGACCTGACACGTGGGATTGCCGGCAGTGCCCTAGCCGTGCACTAGATGGCGCTATCACTAATATAAATGAACCGGCATGAGTCAGGCAGCTGAATCGACGTGTTGAAATGATTTGTATTGTGATACAAGACCACAGCAGAGCTCTAGAGTTAAAGAACTACAGCTCCCAGCATGCCTCGCCATGGCTGTGGGTGCAGAGGCATGCTGGGAGCTGTAGTCCTATAGCCAGGGTTGGAGCGATTCACTGTGTCTCGATGAATCGCGATACTTTCTTTACATGATGTGTCGTAATAGAGGTCTGTATCGCTTGTGATACGAGACCGCAGTATAAAGAACTACAGCTCCCAGCATGCCTCACCATGGCTGCGGATGCAGAGGCATGCTGGGAGCTGTAGTCCTATAGCCAGGGCTGGAGTGATACACAATACAATAACTACGGCAGCGCAGCTAGAACTGAAGAGCAGCTCCTGAACTCAGTCAAAGCAACGCAGATTTAAACTGTAACTGAAATAGTGTTTTTTTTCCTGAGTGTAACCTCTCTCCTCCCCCTCTCTCTCCTCTCTCTCCTCTCTCCTCCCCCTCTCTCTCCTCTCTCCTCCCTCTCTCTCTCCTCTCTCCTCTCCCCTCTCCCGTCTTTCCTCTCTCTCCTCTCTCCCCTCTCCTCACCCCTCTCCCCCTCCTCTTCCTCTCCCCCTCTCTGTCTTCTCCACTCCCCCTCCCTTCTCTCTCCTCTCCACTCTCCCTCCCTTCATCTCTCCTCTCTCCTCTCTCCCCTCATCTCTCCCTTCTCTCCTCTCCTCCTCCTCTCCCTTCTCTCCTCCTCTTCCCTCTCCTCTCCCTCTCCTCTCCACTCTCCCTCCCTTCTCTCCCCTCATCTCTCTCTCCCTCTCTCTCCTCTCTCTCCCTCCTCTCCTCTCCTCTCCTCTCCTCTCTCCTCTCTCCTCTCTCTCTCCTCTCTCCTCTCTCTCCTCTCTCCTCTCTCCTCCTCTCCTCTCCTCTCCTCTCCTCTCCTCTCTCTCTCCTCTCTCTCTCCTCTCTCCTCTCCTCTCTCTCCTCTCTCTCCCCTCCTCAGAGATGTTCAGGTTGGAGACATCGTGACAGTGGGGGAGTGTCGTCCTCTCAGCAAGACTGTCCGCTTCAACGTCCTCAAGGTCACCAAGGCAACCGGCGCCAAGAAACAGTTCCAGAAGTTCTAAATCCATCGTCAATCAATCGAGCTAGCGAGTGATAGAATCTGCCGCCTCGCTGTGTCCTTTGCAGTGTAGGATGAAATAAACACCAAACCCGTTTATAAAAACAGATCTTCTGTGTCTGCGTGTCTGCTTTACTGAGCGTGTGTGGAGATCTGAATAAGAGTCCTATTGCAAAGTCATGCCACAATTCAGTATGTTAACAAGGGAACATTATTCAGCAGCTTTCATTGGACTCTATGAAGCTGAGGGAGTTCATTCTATATAGAGGGGGTGGAATTCAATATGTTAACAAGGGAACATTATTCAGCAGCTTTCATTGGACTCTATGAAGCTGAGGGAGTTCATTCTATATAGAGGGGGTGGAATTCAATATGTTAACAAGGGAACATTATTCAGCAGCTTTCATTGGACTCTATGAAGCTGAGGGAGTTCATTCTATATAGAGGGGGTGCAATTCAATATGTTAACAAGGGAACATTATTCAGCAGCTTTCACTGGACAGAGAGACACCCACAGACGGAGAGCGAGACAGACAGACAGATACATAGACAGTAATAAGGCCGGTTTTTCATTTCTGATCGGGACGCCTCTCCATCGGGGGAGTTTTCTGAACTCATTTAAATGTAGCTCTTGTGTTTACTTGTCATGACCCAGTCTGTCCTCTGACCCAGGTTCAAATCCCGGCACAGCCACTGACTCCCTGTGTGTGTGTGTGTGTGCGTGACCCTGAGCGGGTCACTTCACCTCCTTGTGCTCCGTCCTTCGGATGAGACGTCAAACAAACGAGCTCCTATTGGAAGTGACTCTGCAGCAGCAGTTGTTGATGATTCAGAGTTCTGGTCTCTGGTCTCTGCTGAAGTCACTTTGGAGAAAACCGTCTGCTAAACGATTAATTCTTCATCATCATCATCAGAATAATATTTCAATGTTTTTATGTCATCAGACATGCAGTTTCTGAATCCGTCCACCAGGTAGCGACGTGGTAAATTTGCCTATTTGTGGCTACGTTAATCCTGTTTAAATATTGTGCTACCTTGTCAATAATCGAGAGAGTGTGTTCATGTAACCACAGTTGCTCTTCCCTTGTCCATTGTATTAAAGCTTCTTAAAACTGCCTCCGAGTGGAGTCATCAGTCTTTTCATATTACGGGATTGTACCTACTTCAAAGAAGCGCTGTGTGGGTGCGTCGATCTGTGTGAGGTGCTGGGCTCTGGACCTCACCAGCGCCCCCTGTACTTTGACAGCTCTTTCAGAGACTCGTTTACACTCAAGGTAACATTCTCAGTGTCCTGCACCTTCACCCACATCACACCACTGGTGGTAGCGGTGGGATATTTTAGTTTGATTCAGATAGATAGATAGATAGATAGATAGATAGATAGATAGATAGATAGATAGATAGATTTAACATAAAGTAAAAAGGGAAGAAAGAAAGACAGATACAAGGAAAAAAAGATAGAAAAAGAAAGAAACTGAACCATAATCTTGAGGAATAAAAGAAGGAGAGAGGCTGGGGTGCCATGGGGACAGGAGGCAGAGGAAGCACGTGATTGGATGTTGGTCTGATAGCAGAGAGAGCTGCTATAAATCAGAGAAGAGAGGAGAGGAGGGAGGGGAGAGGAAGGAGAGGAGAGAGAGGGGAGAGGGGGAGAGGAGAAAGGAGAGGAGGGGAGAGGAGAGAGGAGGGGAGAGAGAGGAGAGAGAGGAGAGAGAGGAGAGGGGAGAGCAGAGAGAGGAGAGAGAAACGAGGGGAGTGAGGAGAGGAGGGAGAGGAGAGAGGAGGGGAGAGAGGAGAGAGAGAGGAGAGAGAGGAGAGAGGAGAGGGGAGAGCAGAGAGAGGAGAGGAGAGAGAAACGAGGGGAGTGAGGAGAGGAGGGAGAGGAGAGAGGGGAGAGAGGATAGAGAGAGGAGAGAGGAGAGCATATAAAGACACAGACCAAAAAAATGACCCGTCACAAGTTTTTATTCAATAAAAAAAGAATGTTTTTTATTTTTTTTTATTAATTCTTAATCTTATATTTCTTGTTCTTATCATAATTGATATTCTTGTCATGCAATGACCTTTTTGCATGTCAGATCCATGCACACACATTACAATTCCCAAAGCAATACGAAAATAGCACTCGTCTGAATACAATAAAACACAAACCCAACACAGAGAGAGGAAAGAGACGCGCACACACACACACACGCACACACACACACGCACACACGCACACGCACACGCACGCACGCACGCACGCACACACACCTTTATAATAAACGACAAGGACTGCTCCATTCAATATATATATATTATACAGCAACACCAAACACGATTCAGACAGCCCCCCTGAGTTTCAATAGCCATAGTTTTATATATTATACAGCAACACCAAACACGATTCAGACAGCCCCCCTGAGTTTCAATAGCCATAGTTTTATATATCATACAGCAACACCAAACACGATTCAGACAGTCCCCCTGAATTTCAATAGCCATAGTTTTATATATTATACAGCAACACCAAACACGATTCAGACAGTCCCCCTGAGTTTCAATA